>NC_135235.1:154276907-154549407 GCF_051348905.1 Ranitomeya variabilis | reverse complement strand
GCGCAAAATTGACTGTGGTGTTTAGAGATCCCCTGATGTACCTAAACAGTGGAAACCCCCCAATTCTAACTCCAACCCTAACACACTCCTAATCCTAACGATAATCACAACCCTAACCCCAAAACAACCATAACCCTAATCAGAACCCTAAATCCAACACACCCCTAACCCTAACCTTAACCCTAATCCCAAACGTAACCCTAATGCCAACCCTAATCCAAACCCTAACCCTAGCCCCAACCCTAGCCCTAACTTTAGCCCTAACCCTAAATTTAGCCCCAACTCCTCTAGCTGCCGGCAGGCAGATCATAGCGGGCGCACTGCACATGCGCCCGCCATTTTCTTACCGGAGGAAGAAGCCGGAGGCCATGAGGCAACACAGGAGGACCCAGGTAAGTATAACAGGGTCCCCGAATCCCCCTATTTCTCTGTCCTCTGACGTGCAATCACATCATAGGACAGAGAATTACACATCACTTTTTTTTTTTTTGCGGTGGCCGGTAAACAGTTAATTACCGGCGATCGCAAAACAGGGGTTGGTAAAAACCGAACCCGATCATATTCTTTGGGGTCTTGGCTACCCCCGGCAGCCGAGAGTCCAAAGATCTTCCGGGTGCCGGCCGGCGGGCGTACTGCGCATGCGCCCGCCGTTTTTTGGCCGGAATAAGATGGCGGCGCCCATCGGGAGCCACGAGGAGCACCGGGGGAGACAGGCGAGTATCGGGGGGGGGCGATCAGGGACCCCATTTCTCTGTCCTCTGATGTGCGATCACATCGGAGGACAGAGAAATTGCGGTTTGTTTTTTTGCGACCGCCGGTAAACGGTTAATTACCAGCGATCGCAATCCGGGGGTCTGAAAAAAACCCCGAATCATGTTCTCTGGGGTCTCAGCTACCCCCGGTAACCGAGACCCAAGAGAAAATCCAACTCTGGGGGGGGGGGGGCGCTGTTCACTTTTTCCACAGCGCCGCTGTGGTTTAAGTACCCTTAACTGCCGCCGTTAAAAGGCGTATCGGCGGTCGTTAAGGGGTTAAAGGAACCTGTCACCCCCAAAAAATAAAATCGATGGTGAGGTAAGCTCACAGTCATCAGGGGCTTATCTACAGCATTCTGTAATGCTGTAGATAAGCCGCCGATGTTAAGAGGAGAAAAAGATGTTAGATTATACTCACCCAGGGGCGGTCCCGCTCCGATGGGCGTCTCAGGTCCAGTACAGCGCCTCCCATCTTCATGCCATGACATCCTCTTCTGGTCTTCATGCCGCGGCTCCTGCGCATGCGTACTTTGTCTGCCCCTTCTCTTTCTTTTCTTGCCACACCTGATTGATTTACATCTATTAGCCAGCAAAAGTACATGTGGGGATTCCCTAGCAACCAGGCAACCCCCACATGTACTTATGCTGGCTAACAGAAATCTTGAGTAACGAGTATATTCGCTCATCACTACCGCCCACCAAAAGTCTCAGCCCGGGCAAGGAGCACATTAATCAGAGAGGCAGCACAGAGACCAAAAGAAACCCTTGAAGGAGCTACAGATTTCCCAAGCAGAGACAGTATCTGCCCATACAACCACAATAAGCCATACACTCCATAGAGGTGACCTTTATGGAAGAATGGGCAGAAAAAGGGCCTTATTTACACACAAAAATTGTAAGGCTCATCTTGAGTTTGCCAAAACACGTGGGAGACTCCCCACGTGTGGAGGAAGATGCTGTGGTCAGATGAGACGAAAATTTAACTTTCTGGCCACCAAACCAACACAGATAACCCCAAGAACAACCATGGTGGTGGCAGCATCATGCTGTGGGGATGCTTTCAGAAGCAGGGAAAATGATCTGCGTCGGGGGGGGGGGGAATAGTGCAAAACACAGGGTTAGGCTACTTTCACACTAGTGTCGTACGACGCACGTCGCAATGCGACGTACCGACGCAAACCGTGAGGAAATAGACGGGGGCAGCGGATGCAGTTTTACAACGCATCCGCTGCCCCATTGTGAGGTCCGAGGAGGGGGCGGAGTTCCGGCCGCCCATGCGCAGTCGGAAATGGTGGACACGACGCACCAAAAAAACGTTACATGTTTAAGTGGAAACATGTAAATGTTTTGGAGTGGCCTAGTCAAAGCCCAGATCTTAGTCCAATTAAGCATCTGTGGTCAGATCTGAAGATTGCTGTTCACCAGAGGAACCCACCTAATCTGAAGGTTTTGGAGCAGTTTTGCCTTGAGGTATGGGCAAGAATCCCAGTGGCAAGATGTGGAAAGCTCAGAGACTTACGCAAAGCGACTTGCAGTCTTAAGGATATTCTAAAAAGTACCGACTTTAAGGGGGTGAATAGTTATGCATACTGAAGTTTTCAGTTATTTTATACTATCTGTTTGCTTAACAAAAAAAAAAAACTAAATGTTCACAGTTGTAGACATGTTCTGTACATGAACTGATGCAAACCCTCAAAAAAAGAAAAAAAGAAAAAAAAAGTGAACTTCCAGGTTGTGAGGTAGCAAAAAATGAAAAAGAAAACTGCCAACGGGGTGAATACTTTCTTAAGTCGCTTACTCAATGTCTATGGAGCATCATTCTGACTGAAAGAAGGAGCACTGCTCCATACAATATTCCTTCTGAGAGCTGATAAAGGCCACGTGAGACCAGAATTCCTATGGAAACTGGAGAAGATGGCCATTGGTAAGTACAACACGCCTAGACTATTACAATGGAAATTAGGATGGATTATTAGAGAAAAATGGTCAAAACTTCTTAGGCTATGTGCCGACGATCAGGAAAAAGCAGCGTATTTTCGCTACGTCCAAATCACACGTGTCCACTTTACAATGCACATTTACCGCATCCAGTACATTTCTATTATGGAAATTGACATGCTGTGGCTCATAAACCCGCATCACAGGTGAGTTTATATGTCAAATAGAAGCACAGTGGGCATGGGATTTCTATAAATAACCTCGAACACAGCATGTTGAATGCAGCACAAGTGCACCGCGTCAAAAACACTGCTATTCCTAATTGTGGGCACGTACCGACACATCCTCGCTTACCAAAAGCCTAATGAGAAACAGAACATACTTCACAATAGGGTGAGGTGGGAGAGGAAACTGCACACTCAATGTCTCAGTGTTAGTGTGCGGTGTTAATGTATGAAATAGAAAGAACAGAGGGAGGTATGCATTTAATCTGTGCACGCTTCACTACAAGGTAGAGCCCACCTAATCAGATAGCAATCACAGGGAGCGGGTGGGCACGTGACTGCAAGGGTGCGATTTGCACACATGCGGGTACATGCCGACACCTGTATTGAGCGAGGCCAGACAAGTCTACCTGGAATGAGGCTAGAAGTATGCAAATTGCACATTTGCAGCCACTTTACCACCCGCTCCCAACAGCGGAGATTCCTGACGGAGCACACTGTTAAGGACTCGCATACAATGACTGGAGACTTGTATATCAAGCCTAGGACAACCCATTTAATCAGGGCCTACAGATTATACACTGAATCCATCTGTGCGCTGCCCTTGATTTTCTCCTACCCATAACCTTGTACGGGTAATCTGTATAAGGGCCTTGGATCAAAACCTACTCAAATCAATAATGCCGCAAGCCTTGTTATACGGATGTGTGCGTGCACGTGCCCATTATTGACAATGCACATGGCCAATTTCCCTCAGACCATAGGTTGCTGTAGGGAATTTTTTTTTTTTTTTTTTTATATGCACTAGTTTGGTCAGATTTAGAGAACAGACTAGTGCTTGTAAAAACAAGGTAGTTTCTACACTCAACTATGCGGAGCTGCACACGGAGCCAGTGACATCTGCAATTTACAGACATGACTGGCCAAAGTGGCTGCCTAAACCTAGGTTGCGAGATATGCCATCTCTGACAGGTTGCAGCGGTGGCCAGTAACCTTGGCGTCTGGCAGTTTGTGAGCGGTTGGTTGCTCCAGTGTTTGCCGGAGCGAGCCAGAGGTCATTCTTCAATGCAAGTCTATGATAGCCTAGCTCTGGCTCTCACAGACTTAAATTGAGAACTTCTGACAACTTCTGATTTGCGGCCAGTTAGAAGCTATCGTCACAAGATGGCGCTGCGAGACTGGAGCCATGCCGAAAAAACAGGGAAGATGCCGGAGAGCAAGTATGAGGGAAGGGGCAGGTGAAGAAAGGAGAAGAAAAAAAAAAAAAAGAGGCTGGAGTGGTGCTTAATAGAGATGGGTGGACCAATGGATTTTTGGGTCCGGCCGAACAATTAAAAAAAAGTTTGGGTTCAGGTACCAGAACAGCACCTTGACCCGATTCCCTTGAATGTGGGGCCCAAACAGGAGACAAGGGCTTCAATGGAATGGGTGTTATAATCACCTGTTTCTTATTTTTAGGCTATGTGCACATGTTCAGGATTTTTCGCGTTTTTTCGGCCGTTTTCCGCGGGAAAAACACTTAAAAAACGCATACATAAGCATCCCATTACTTTGCATGCATTCTGCAATTTTTGTGCACATGATGCGTTTTTTCTGCATTAAAAAAAAAACACATCGCGGTAAAAAACGCAGCATGTTCATTAATTTTGCGAATTTTTCGCGTATTTCCCGCTATTTAATGCATTGAGAAGTAACGGGAAAAAAACGCATGCGGATTTCCTGTAGAAAAAGTCCGGTTTTGTTCAGGAAAATTCTGCACATAGCCTTAAAGCGTTTTTTTTAAATTTCAAATAAAAAGGCCTTTATTCTGTCCATATTTTACAACATAACCGTAGGATTAGTAATGGATAGGTGTCTTATAGACACCTCCTCCAAGATGGCGGCGCCTGCACAATTTTCAAGACAGGAGGTTTTTTTTGTTTTTTTTGGAACTTCAGGATCATGTCAAACAAATGTATATATAATTCACTACATGTGCGATGGTGCTGCAGCACAAGCATAACTGGGCACCTGCCAGCAGAAGGGTTCCCCCCCCCCCCCCAGATATTTCCGGTATATATTTACTATGCAAACTAGGGGGCAGGTCACTGAGGGATCAGTAACCTATCAGCAGTCTGCACTATGTACCTACTCACAGCACCACAGGCTGCGACTTCTCGCAATGTATTACTAGGAACGCTAGCTGCCGGGAGCACCGCTGCGCGGGACGCCGGTAGGTGAGAATACTGCGATTTGTTTGTTTTTTTTTATCCTGGTTTGGGTTGTGTATGCGTTTTTGCAGCGGAAAACCGCTGCTAAGACGCATACACAACAGGTGCAGATAGCCTCGACGGGTCCGTCAGAAAGACAGGCCCAGTGCACACGTTTTCCACAATCTGCACAGGATCCGTCATTTCAACGTCTTGACGGATCCTGTGGAGATTTGGAAGACGGAAGTGTGAAAGAAGCCTAATCGGCAGGCTGTGTACACTGCACTGCACAGGAAACTAATAGTTCTTGAAATACTCATTTCCGATAATCGTGTAATAGTTATGTAACAGCTTGGAATAAACACACAATTTTTATTTGCCACAAATAAATATATTATTTATACAGCTGATCTCCTAAACGTGAGGGTGTTGCTTTTTTTTTTTACGATATGGCACTCTTTTCCCTGTATAAATCTAGTCTCGTTTACCACAGGAGATGATCTACTAGAATCCCACAAATAAGATTTAAGGACTATGCCCCCTAGGCTAATAAAACTAAAGTTAACAAAGGAGAAGGCTACCATATCTCCAGAACAGAGAGGTGAAGAGGCAAAACTGCTCTTGCATTATATAGCAAAAAATGCTGACGTTCCCTTTCAACAAGGGATTCAATTTGAATAATAAAAAAATCTAATGAAGCATTTCTCAAGCTTATGTAAACATGATGTCTTTTAGGGTACTGTCACACATTGGCACTTTGATCGCTACGACGGTACGATCCGATCCGTGACATTCCAGCAATATCCATACGATATCGCTGTGTCTGACACGCAGCAGCGATCAGGGATCCTGCTGAGAATCGTACGTCGTAGCAGATCGTTTGGAACTTTCTTTCGTCGCGTTCGCTTGTAACCAGGGTAAACATCGGGTTACTAAGCGCGGCCCTGCGCTTAGTAACCCGATGTTTACCCTGGTTACCCGGGGACTTCGGCATCGTTGGTCGCTGGAGAGCTGACTCTGTGACAGCTCCCCAGCGACCACACAACCACTTACCAACGATCACGGCCAGGTCGTATCGCTGGTCGTGATCGTTGGTAAATCGTTTAGTGTGACAGTACCCTTAGACGTGCAAGAACCCAATGCATTTGTATAACGCTTCAGGACACGCCATCATCTTTTCTCCCAAAGGCCACATTCACACATTCAGTATTTGGTGAGGTTTTTCACCTCAGAATTTGTAAATCAAAACAGTGAGTGGGTGATAAATACAGAAGTGGTGACACGTCTCTATTATACTTTCCCTATGACTGCTCCACTCCTGGTTTGACAAATACTGAAAGGTGGCCTCAGTATTTTTTTTTACATTTTTTCAAGTTTCTTGTGACATCTGTGGATGCCCGCTTTGTTTTAGACTTGCATTGGATAAAATAGTGAGCGACTTCCAAAAATGAACTGGTCACTGGTTTTAATCACTTTGGCTCTTTAGAAACCTGAAGTGGTTAAAAGAAGCTCAGAAGACTGAAGATAGGAACTGCAAGTCGTTTTCAGCTTGCTGTACATATGTTCATTCAGCGTTTTCAGAATGTGCCTGCCTGAAAAAAAAAAAAAAAAGTACTCTGAAAGGGGTTACTCGCTGCCACCTCCGAACAGACTGCAGCAGTGACACGACTACACTGCAACCAATCACTGAGCTCAGGGCTTTCGTGGTGTCTATGGTGACATTACCGCTGAGCCTAGTAACTCACTCCTGTGTCCCAAGTGGTTTAATCATGTCACCTTGGCAGTCTGGTTAAGTGACACTCGGAGCAGTGTTTACACCCTGCACAGTCGCTCCACGGTGCATCAAGTCATTTATATACACCTTCACACCTATCTCCACCCTTCTCTGGCTCTATGAAGCCAGGGCTGTCAATCAATGAAGAGGGGGTAGAGATGGAGGGAAAACAAGCAGGTGGCAAGGTGAATAGAACTGTTTGGCCCCACCAGGATGCCCCAAGCGCCTGTAATGGGTTTAGTCATTCTGTGCTGACAGTGCCTATAAGCAGCCGGGACAACAGCAGAGTCATCTCAGATGGAGTACAGCTAATTTGGTCATTTTTAATCTGTCAAAGCTATAAAAAATGTAATTGTAGAAGGATGGAAGCAGTACGACAGTGTACATGGCTACAGAAACTCATTCTATTGTGCACATATGTTACAAGCAAAAACAAGACTGGAAACATTGCATTTTAATGTAATTATTTGTATTGAAAAACATAGATGCCATAATAGTAAACACTGCACATATAACATGAGAAGCCGCCCGCACCCATCACCCTGCTCCTTTCTATGTGATCTGGGAAAATTATAAAGACGTTTTCAAGTGGCCGGGATTAGTTATAAGGCACCAAGAAAGTGAGCGGATTAAAGAGTAAGTGCATAGGTCGAACTACAAAAACTAGACGACCCTGACAAGGTGAGGGAAGGCCTCCAGGTACAGGGGTATGGCCGGTGCACACTGCCAACACAGGCGACAATGAATGACCAGGTCAGGGGCACAATGCCGCCCGCCTGACCATGTGATCACCACACAGGCTGGCACCGAGCCATGGGAAACCCAAGGAGAATGGAAAGTAGCGGGCTCTTTAAGTGGCCTAACTCCAAAACCAAGGACCCCAAATCCGGATCATCCAAAAATATAAATCTACAGAAGGGGGGAGAGCCCTGACAGGTAAGTTGCACAGGCGTGCCCCCCTCAGCCCGCCCACCGAGGTGACCACCTCAGCCCGCCCACCAAGACACCCCCCACTGCTGCCCCTCACCTCAACCTGCCCACTCAGGTGCCCCCCTCCTCAGCCTGCCCACCCAGGTACCACCACTGCTGCCCCTCACCTCAGCCTGCCCACCCAGGTGCCCCCACCTCAGCCTGCCCACCCAGGTACCACCACTGCTGCCCCTCACCTCAGCCTGCCCACCCAGGTGCCCCCACCTCAGCCTGCCCACCCAGGTGCCCCCACCTCAGCCTGCCCACCCAGGTACCACCACTGCTGCCCCTCACCTCAACCTGCCCACCCAGGTGCCCCCACCTCAGCCTACCCACCCAAAAACCCCCACTGCTGCCCCTCACCTCAACCTGCCCACCCAGGTGCCCCCACCTAAGCCAGCCCACACAGACACCCCCCACTGCTGCCCCTCACCTCTGCCTGCCCACCCAGGTGCCTCCCCCTCATCTCAGCCCGCCCACCCAGACACCCCCCACTGCTGCCCCTCACCTCAGCCTGCCCACCCAGGTGACCACCTCAGCCCGCTCACCCAGACACCCCCACTGCAGCCCCTCACCTCAACCTGCCCACTCAGGTGCCCCCACCTCAGCCTGCCCACCCAGACACCCCCCACTCCTGCCCCTCACCTCAACCTGCCCACCCAGGTGCCCCCCCGTCTCAGCCCACCCACCCAAACACCCCCACTGCTGCCCCTCACCTCAGCCCGCTCACCCAGGTGCCCCCACCTCAGAACTCCCACCCAGGCGCTCCCTTAGGCTGCTTTCACACTAGCGTCGGCCCGATGTGCGTTGTGAAAGTGAAGCCCGACGTGGGCAGCGGAAGCAGTCTTACGACTGCCCTATTGTAAGGTCCTGGGAGGAGGGGGCGGAGTTTCGGCCGCGCATGCGCGGTCGAAAATGATGGACACGACGTGCCAAAAAACGTTACATGTAACTTTTTTTGTGCCAACGGTCCGCGAAAACACGACGCAACCGTCGCACGACGGTTGCGACGTGTGGGCATGTCGCAATGCGCCGCTAATGTAAATCAATGGGGAAAAACCGCATCCTGCAGACAACTTTGCAGGATGCGTTTTTTCTCCTAAGGGTATGTGCACACGTTCAGGATTTCTTGCAGAAATTTCCTGAAGAAAACCGGAAATTTTCTGCAAGAAATCCGCATTTTTTTTTTTGCGTTTTTTTTCCGTTTTTTTAACATTCTGCAAGCGTAATTAGCTTGCAGAATGCTAAAGTTTTCCAAGCGATCTGTAGCATCGCTTGGAAAACTGACTGACAAGTTGGTCACACTTGTCAAACATAGCGTTTGACAAGTGTGACCAACTTGTTACTATAGATGCTGCTTTTGCAGCATCTATAGTAAAAGATAGAACGTTTAAAAATAATAAAAAAAATAAAAAAAATGCTTATACTCACCCGCAGACATCAGATCTCCTCACCGGCGTCCATTCCTATAGCTGATGTGTGCGCGCAGGGCCTTCCATGACGTCACGGTCACGTGAGCGGTCTCGACCAATCACAGGACAGTGACGTCATTCGGCAAGGTCCTTCTCCGCACACCAGCTACAGGAACCAGCCAGCGTGCAGCACAGAGGCGGGAACACTGCGCTGGACATCGAGGGTGAGTATAGGACTGTTTTTTATTTTATTTCTTATTTTTTGACCACTTATATGGTGCCCAGTGCGTGGAGGAGAGTTTCCTCTCCTCCACCCTGGGTACCAACCGCACATAATCTGCTTACTTCCCGCATGGTGTGCACAGCCCCGTGCGGGAAGTAAGCAGATCAATGGACCCCTAGGTGTGCGGAATCCCCGCAATTCCGCATTTTTAATGAACATGTTGCTTTTTTTTCCGCTATGCGATTTTTTCGCGGAAAAAATCGCAACATTTGCACAAAAAATGCGGAATACCTTGTAAATAATAGGAGGCATATGTTAGCGTTTTTTTCGCGTTTTTATCACGTTTTTATAGCGAAAAAACGCGAAAAAAACGCTAAAAATCCTGAACGTGTGCACATGGCCTAAATGACGCATTGAGACGTATGCAAAACAACGCTAGTGTGAAAGTAGCCTTATACATAGATAATATATTAAACACAGTGTGAGATTACATACACAGTATAATCTACTATATAATTGTCTAAGGCTACTTTATTATTATTTATTGTTATAGCGCCATTTATTCCATGGCGCTTTACAAGTGAGGAGGGGTATACATAATAAAAACAAGTACAATAATCTTGAACAATACAAGTCATAACTGGTACAGGAGGAGAGAGGACCCTGCCCGCGAAGGCTCACAATCTACAAGGGATGGGTGAGAATACAGTAGGTGAGGGTAGAGCTGGTCATGCAGCGGTTTGGTCGATCGGTGGTTACTGCAGGTTGTAGGCTTGTCGGAAGAGGTGGGTCTTCAGATTCTTTTTGAAGGTTTCGATGGTGGGCGAGAGTCTGATGTGTTGTGGTAGAGGGTTCCAGAGTAGGGGTGATACGCGAGAGAAATCTTGTATACGATTGTGGGAAGAGGAGATAAGAGGGGAGTAGAGAAGGAGATCTTGTGAGGATCGGAGGGTGCATGTAGGAAAGTACCGGGAGATGAGGTCACAGATGTAAGGAGGAGACAGGTTGTGGATGGCTTTGTACGTCATGGTTAGGGTTTTGTACTGGAGTCTCTGGGCAATGGGGAGCCAGTGAAGGGATTGACAGAGGGGAGAGGCCGGAGAATAGCGCGGGGACAGGTGGATTAGTCGGGCAGCAGAGTTTAGAATAGATTGGAGGGGTGCGAGAGTGTTTGAGGGGAGGCCACAGAGCAGGAGGTTGCAGTAGTCAAGGCGAGAGATGATGAGGGCATGGACTAGGGTTTTTGCAGATTCGTGGTTGAGGAATGAACGGATTCGTGCAATATTTTTGAGTTGAAGTCGGCAGGAAGTGGAAAGGGCTTGGATATGCGGTTTGAAGGAGAGATCACACTTTCACTACTTTCACACTAGCGTCGTACGATGCACGACGAATTGCGTTGTTGCGACGTACCGACACAAGCAGTGAAAGCGCTGCACAACGGGGGCAGTGGATGCTGTTTTTCAACGCATCCGCTGCCCCATTGTGAGGTGCGGGGAGGCAGGGGCGGAGTTCCGGAGGCCGCGCATACGCGGTCGGAAAAGACGGTCACAACGGACCAAAGAACGTTACAAGCAACGTTTTTTGGTGGCGACGGTCCGACGCAACAGTCGCACGACGGTTGCGACGTGTGTCAATGCGTCGCTAATGCAAGTCTATGGAGAAAAAACGCATCCTGCCAGCACTTTTGCAGGATGCGTTTTCTCTACAAAACGACGCATAGCGACGTGCAGTGCACGACGCTAGTGTGAAAGTAGCCTAAGGGTCACTTTCGTCTTTGTCTGTCACGGATATTCATTGGTCGCGGCCTCTGTCTGTCATGGAAATCCAAGTCGCTTATTGGTCGCGGCAAAATAGCCACGACCAATCAGCGACGGGCACAGTTCGGCGGCAAAATGGCCGCTCCTTACTCCCAGCAGTCAGTGCCCGCTCCATAATCCCCTCCACTCAGCGCTCACACAGGGTTAATGGCAGCGGTAACGGACAACGCTATGCCGCGGTGTAACGCACTCAGTTACCGCTGCTATTAACCCTGTGTGACCAACTTTTTACTATTGATGCTGCCTACGTGGCATCAATAGTAAAAAGATCTAATGTTAAAAATAATTAAAAAAAAGAAATCGGTATATACTCACCGTCCGTTGGCCCCTGGATCAGGCCTTTCCCGCTCCTCCCTATGCTCCGGTGACCGCTCCATGCATTGCGGTCTTGCGAGAACGCCACGTCATCATCTCGCGAGACCGCAATGCACTCTTGGGACCGGAGCGTGCGAGGAGCGTCGGTAACCGCTTCGCCTGCATCCGGGGGCCAACGGAAGGTGAGTATATAACCATTTTTTATTTTAATTATTATTTTTTTTTTAACAGGGATATGATGCCCACATTGCTATATACTACGTGGGCTCTGCAATATACCGCGTGGGCAGGGCGATATACTGCGTGGCCTGTGTTATACGCTACGTGGCCTGTGTTATACGCTACGTGGCCTGTGCCATATGCTACGTGGCTGCGAACAGTGACAGGCGCAGTCCGGCCGCAAATTGGCGCGGGATTTGAACCACGCTTCGCTAATTGGTCGCGGCCGGCCGAATCCTGTATATTCAATGTATTATTCTAAAATCTTCATAAATAAACTACATACATATTCTAGAATACCCGATGCGTTAGAATCGGGCTACCATCTAATATATATATATATATATATATATATATATATATATATATATATATATATACACACACATATATACTGATGGCGGCCAGAGAGGAGGCAGACCGGGGGACAAGGACCTCATTACCGGGGCCCAGCACAGGCTGCAGCGCCCCCTCCGGCCATTCCTCCGCTTCCTGCGGTCGTTGTACCCGCGGGCGGGAAGCGCGCGGAGCCCGCACATTATTCTCCACCGTCCCACATATTAGGTGAGAACCCCGAGAACATGGCAGCTCCCTGCAGCCGCGGGCCGGGCACACTGCAGCACATCCGGGGCCTCTCACCCGGGGAGGGGAGGCCGCCATGCAGCGGCCGCCCCCGGCACACGTACGGGCTTACACCGCGCTCACCTCCTAGTCAGGCGCCTGCCATGTTCCGTGCGGTGCGGAGCCGCCATTCATTGACTGCGCCGTGCTCGGCCGCTTACCTTGGTGCGCCCTCCCGGAGATGCCCGGCTGTACCCGCACACGGCCGGCTCCTCGCGGCTATTGTTCCTATTGTTGTTGTCGGGTCTTCTGTGGCCTTTTCTATTATTTTCCCTCCCCCCCGCCAGTGTGTAAGTGGGAGCTGTGAAAGCTGATAGTAAAAGCAGGAGGAGGCGGGAGGCAGCGAGCAGGGGACAGGGAAGGAGGGCGGGAGGAGGCGCTATGGAAACGTTCAAATCCACGGCCTCCCTGAGGTGGAGCTGGGCGGGCTGTGATTGGTGGCCGCGCTCCGGCCTCCTGCGGGGCTTGCGCTGTGACTGGAGTAGGACGCTGCTGCGCTGTGACTACGTCCTCTGTGGCCGCTCAGCAGTGCGGGATCTGCTGGCACAGCTATTCTGTGTGGCGGCCTGGGGAGCAGGAGACCTGTCGGCCCTCATTGTCCCCCTCTCTCCGCCCCATCAGCTGCGCAGGAGACCTGAGGACGCGGCCCGGCGCTATCTGATAGTGGCGGCCTCCAGTCTCTGACGCCCCGCCCACTAACAGACGTCAGCAGGTTCTCCGCTAATGCCGGCCTTTATTCTCCCACGCCCCCCCTCTGGCGGTGACTGCTGGTACACCGCTTCCTGCCGGTGACCGGGAGCTGAGGAGAGCAGGGAGCCAGGTACCGCCGGGACTGTGTGACTGTGGCCTCTTCCATTATCTGCATAGGATAGGACATTGCCCCATGGAAGGGACAACACTGTACCGCTACAGGCCTCTGTGTGTCCATTATACTGTCTGTGGAAGTGGGGACACTGCTGGGAGTTGTAGTGTCAGCACAGCTGGACAGGTCATTATTATTATTATTTATTGTTATAGCGCCATTTATTCCATGGCGCTTTACATGTGAGGAGGGGTATACATAATAAAAACAAGTACAATAATCTTGAACAATACAAGTCACAACTGGTACAGTAGGAGAGAGGACCCTGCCCGCGAAGGCTCACAATCTACAAGGGATGGGTGAGGATACAGTAGGTGAGGGTAGAGCTGGTCGTGCAGTGGTTTGGTCGATCGGTGGTTACTGCAGGTTGTAGGCTTGTCGGAAGAGGTGGGTCTTCAGATTCTTTTTGGAGGTTTCGATGGTAGGCGAGAGTCTGATATGTTGCGGTAGAGAGTTCCAGAGTAGGGGGTGATACGCGAGAGAAATCTTGTATACGATTGTGGGAAGAGGAGATAAGAGGGGAGTAGAGAAGGAGATCTTGTGAGGATCGGAGGTTGCGTGTAGGAAAGTACCGGGAGATGAGGTCGCAGATGTAAGGAGGAGACAGGTTGTGGATGGCTTTGTACGTCATGGTTAGGGTTTTGTACTGGAGTCTCTGGGCAATGGGGAGCCAGTGAAGGGATTGACAGAGGGGAGAGGCCGGAGAATAGCGGGGGGACAGGTGGATTAGTCGGGCAGCAGAGTTTAGAATAGATTGGAGGGGTGCGAGAGTGTTTGAGGGGAGGCCACAGAGCAGGAGGTTGCAGTAGTCAAGGCGAGAGATGATGAGGGCATGGACTAGGGTTTTTGCAGATTCTTGGTTGAGGAATGAACGGATTCATGCAATATTTTTGAGTTGAAGTCGGCAGGAAGTGGAAAGGGCTTGGATATGTGGTTTGAAGGAGAGATCAGCGTCAAGGATTACCCCGAGACAGCGGGCTTGTGGGACTGGGGAGAGTGGGCAGCCATTTACTGTAATGGATAGGTTCATTGGGGGGGTCAAGTGAGATGGGGGAAAGATGATGAATTCTGTTTTGTCCATGTTAAGTTTCAGAAATCTAGCGGAGAAGAAGGATGAAATAGTGGACAGACATTGAGGGATTCTGGTTAGTAGGGAGGTGATATCTGGTCCAGAGATGTAGATCTGTGTGTCATCAGCATAGAGGTGATACTGAAAGCCATGAGATTCTATGAGCTGTCCCAGGCCAAAGGTGTAAATGGAGAAGAGCAGGGGCCCAAGGACTGAACCTTGTGGGACTCCGACAGAGAGGGGGCGAGGTGAGGAGGTGGTGTGTGAGTGGGAGACGCTGAATGTCCGGTCTGTTAGGTATGATGAGATCCAGGATAGGGCCAAGTCTGTGATGCCAAGGGATGAGAGGGTCTGTAATAATAGGGAATGGTCCACTGTGTCAAAGGCAGCCGACAGGTCGAGGAGGAGGAGAACAGAGTAGTGTCGCTTGCTCTTGGCGGTTAAGAGGTCGTTGGTGACCTTAGTTAGCGCAGTTTCAGTGGAATGGTGTGACCGGAAGCCAGATTGTAAGCGGTCAAAGAGGGAGCAAGAAGAGAGATGGGAGGACAGTTCAAGGTAGACGTGTTGTTCCAGTAGTTTTGAGGCATAGGGGAGAAGTGATATAGGGCGATAGCTAGATACAGAGGATGGGTCAAGAGAGGGCTTTTTGAGGATAGGTGTGATGGAGGCATGTTTAAAGCTTGAGGGGAAAACACCAGTTGTTAGTGATAGGTTGAAGAGATGGGTTAGGGTTGGGATGAAGATTGTGGTGAGGTTTGGGATGAGATGGGATGGGAGCGGGTCAAGTGCACAGGTGGTGAGATGCGATCTTGAGAGTAGAGTGGCGAGTTGATCTTCTGTAATGGTGGAGTAGTTGGTTTTGGAGGTGGAGGGTAGGGAAGTTGGGAGGAAGGGCTCTGGGGCTTGTTGACCAAAACTGTCTCTGATGTTATCAATCTTCTGCTTGAAGAATGAGGCAAAGTCTTCAGCAGAGATAAGTGAGGAGGGAGGAGGTGCTGGGGGATGGAGGAGAGAGTTGAAGGTGTTGAATAACTGTTTAGGGTTGTGAGACAGGGAGGATATGAGAGATGAGAAGTAGGTTTGTTTAGCTGTGGCGAGTGCGGTCTTGAAAGTAGTGAGGGACTGTTTGAATGCGATTAAGTCATGTCATGTCTTGTAAGTCATGTAAGTTAGGTCATGTCTATTACTGATCCCCTGCACTGTCTGGGGCTGCTGGGAGTTGTAGTCTCTGCACAGCTGGACAGGTCATGTCTATTACTGATCCTCTGCACTGTCTGGGGCTGCTGGGAGTTGTAGTGTCTGCACAGCTGGACAGGTCATGTCTATTACTGATCCCCTGCACTGTCTGGGGCTGCTGGGAGTTGTAGTGTCTGCACAGCTGGGCAGGTCCTGTCTATTACTGATCCCCTGCACTGTCTGGGGCTGCTGGGAGTTGTAGTGTCAGCACAGCTGGAGAGGTCATGTCTATTACTGATCCCCTGCACTGTCTGGGGCTGCTGGGAGTTGTAGTGTCTGCACAGCTGGGCAGGTCCTGTCTATTACTGATCCCCTGCACTGTCTGGGGCTGCTGGGAGTTGTAGTGTCTGCACAGCTGGACAGGTCATGTCTATTACTGATCCCCTGCACTGTCTGGGGCTGCTGGGAGTTGTAGTGTCAGCACAAAAGGGGGCACGTACATTCATTCCCTCCATGTTTGTGAAGTATGGGGGGAGGCTTCTTTTTTGGCCACGTTCTGTGTTTGGTCAGTATTTTACGTCACTATAACAAATCCAGAAGTGGTGATGTGTTTCTATTATATTTTCCCTCTGATTGTCCCACTCCTGTTTTTTTTTTCTTAAAAATCCTGAATGTGTGAACGTGGCCTTGCGTGAGTTTCTGGATAGTTGCCAACCCTGGTCACGTGGTGCGTTTCTCTGGTTATTTGACAGCTCATAGTCAGGGCTCATTCAGGCTTCAGTGATAGATATGTGTACAGATATTTATGTTATTATTTTTTTTCCTGTACATAAAAGAACCGCGTGTTTTGGATTAGCTTTTCATTACTGTTTGGTTAGTGTCAGATTTTACCATCAGAGTTTCAACAGGTTTTTTGTGGGTGATTGTTTGCCCAAATTCTCTTCTATCGAACAAAGCTGATGATGCATGGCATGGGGCGCTGTGTGATTATTTTTCTCCTCCAAGTACACAGACACTTGTGCCTGCGAGTTTGATCTGCGATCTGGATTGCCAACCGTATAGAATTCCAGGACAGTGCGTAAAAATACAGCACTTTTTTTGCCATGTCTATAAAATAATTTAAAGGGAACCTGTCATGTCATTTTTAGCATCTAAGGCCCCTTTCACACAAAAGTTTTTTGCTATCAGTCGCAATCTGTCGAATTTTGGGAAAAAAAATCCGGCGACTAATGCCGCCAGATCCGTTTTTTTCCCCTAGAATTGTATTATTATTATTTATATAGCACCATTGATTCCATGGTGCTGTACATGAGAAGTGATCACATACAAATTAGATATCACTTACAGTAAACAAACTAACAATTACAGACTGATAGAGGGGCGAGGACCCTGCCCTTGCGAGCTTACATTCTACAGGATGATGGGGAAGGAGACAGTAGGTTGAGGGTTGCAGGAGCTCCGGTGTTGGTGAGGCGGTAACTTCGGTACTGGTGAGGAGGCAGCGGGGTCAGTGCAGGCTGTAGGCTTTCCTGAACAGGTGGGTTTTCAGGTTCTGTCTGAAGAATCTGAATGTGGTTGATAGTCGGACGTATTAGCGACGGATGGCCTCATGTTTCATCCGTCGTTCGCCGGATCCGTCGAAAATTGTTTGTCCGGCGGCCGGAGACGACGGACAAAGTAATGTTTTTTTGTGTACGTCGAAAAAACAGACAGCGATGGATTTGGCGCCATCCGTCGTTTGCTTGAATGGAAGCATATGGGCGCCGGATCCATCAAATGATGGAATCCGGTGACTGATTCCGTTTTTTTTAACTGAGCATGCTCCGATCCAATTAGCCAGATCCGCGCGATGGATCTGTCGAGGCAATGGATTGTGACTGACGGCAAAAAACTGATGTGTGAAAGGGGCCTTAGGGGATTTGAGGTCGGCGCAACCTCAGAAGCATCATTCACATTGCGTGGGTAAAAACAGCCCTGACTGAATGAAGCATACCCCTATGACTAAGTGAGCAGGTGCGATATACGGTAACTATATAAAGTGATTTTTGCTGATGATTACTGCACCGTTTTTAATGAAAAAGCGTTAGTGATGCACATTTCATCACTAGCAACGCACTGGAGACAGTTTACTTGCTAAGGCTACGTTCACACGTTCCTTTTTTTCATCCTTTTTTTTTCAGGTCCTGTTTTGCAAAACCGCAGCTAAATTCAGCGCTGATTTTAGCTGCGGTTTTTGATCCTTTTTCTTCTGCGGATTCCACTGCGGGTTTCCAAATGCAGTTTCCTATTGGTGCTGCTGGAAACCCGCAGCGGAATCTGCAGAAAGAATTGACATGATACTTCTTTTTTCTGCAGGCAAAACCGCTGCGGATTTGCCTGTGGAAAAAAAGATCGTCGGCACAGGGGGTCCTTTTTTCCATTGGGTTACATTGTACTGTAACCTACATGGAAAACTGCTGCGGATCCGCAGTGCAATTCCGCTGCGGATCCGCAGCAAAAACCGCACCGTGTGAACATAGCCTAAAACAGACATGACACATTCCCTTTAAGGCGTCTGTAATTTTTTTTAAATTGAAGGAAATTGTGCAGGTTATTTAGGTTGTACCATAATTATCATTTCACAGTGAATGCAGCCGATGTCTTCATATCAGTCTTGGGCTGTAGACATGTATCTCTAACATCCATAACACATTAACCCTTCTGTTGTACAAGACTTGTTTCCTGCTGATCCTGAGCGACAAATAACTGATCAGCATTCACCATGAGAATTTGATACATTTACATAAATGCTTAATTTTGGTTAAGAATTATGTTAATAAAAATTAATGGAAGAACTTTTGTTATCTTGTGTCAATTATATTGATCCCCTTCGCTATCTCCAGTAGTACTGGCAGTGACATTACCCTTGTGAATATTTATTGCACCGAGCAGAGACCCCCAACTTTTGGCTACCAAGCAGGCCCCACATATCAGGCCATTCTTGGCTTCATTTCTCTGTAGTCCTGTCTGCTATGTGCTGTCATTCCTGGTTTTAATGTTTTCGTGAAATACATTTCAAGTGTTACTCACCTGAGGATGTTTCGCTGAAGAATCTACTTTTTTTTCTACTTGCTGTGCAGCCCTGACCTGGGCGTCTCCGTACTCTGTTCCCCATCGTGGTACAGGTGTTTTCATCGTTGGTGAGCTGACTTCTCCTGTTTTCTTTCACAAATTAAAGCTAAAGTCCCATAAAAAGACTAAATAAAAAATGTTTTTTAAAAAAATGAAAATATTATAGCAATGAATAGGTATATTTATGTAAAAAAAAACAAAAATAAAAAAGTGCACTTATTTGGTATTGGCGAGTCCAGAAGAGCCCGACCTATAAAATTCACACTCGTTAACCACTTCAGTTGAGCACGTAAGAAAAATTGTTTTTTTATCATACTGCTGAGCAAAAAGTGGAATAAGACGCGATAAAAAAGTGAAATGGAAATAAAAATGGAATTGCTGAAAATGTCATCTTGTCCCGCAGAAAAATAAGCACCATCAGAGGAGAAATAAAAAAGCTATAGGTCTCAGAGTTAAACGATGCAAAAAAAAGATTTTTTTTTCTATAAAATAGTTTTTATTGCGTAAAAGCAACAAAACATCAATAGTGATATAAATGTAGTATCTCTGTAATCGTACTGACCTGAAGAATAAAGCGGTCTTATCACTTTTACCACACAGTGAACAGCATAAAAGAACACCCCCCCCCCAAAAAAAAAAAAGAAAAAGAGATCGGTACCAATAAAACATCATCTCGTCCCACAAAAAGCAAGCCATAACATGACCCTGTCGGCAGAAATATAGGAAAATGATAGCTCTCAAAATATGGTGATTCAGTTTTTGCAACAATAAAAAGCATCTTTTAGGCTGGGTTCACATTAGCGTTTCTGTGCGCAGCGTATCATCTGCAAACGCATGCATACGCCTCCGCATCATCTTACGCATGACGCAAAAAAACCTGCTGCTTGAAGTGTAAACTTACATTTCTCCTATAAGGTCCAGGTAATCAGTGGAAATTTTAAACTCCAGCCAATAAAAACATGTTTTATAGAATTTATCATGATAGTTGTTGATCATGGAGGTGAGCTCCTCCATGAACATAGTCTCATTTATTTTGAAAAACCAAAGTGAGATTGTCGGGGTGGTGTCACTTTTCCATAACAACACATGCTCTAGCAGACGTAATCATGTGCCTCAGTAGTGCGTTTCTATACGTTTTTTAACAGGATGTCACTGTGAGGAAGGACAATAGCCGGGTCAAGGTCTGAACTAAGATCAGTGAATTTACAAATCACTAGTTGTACTTTTCCCCAAGAAGCAGATAGGAGTTTACAGGTCCAAAAATATGTAGATGTTCACCTTCCTCCTCCCCACATTTCCAACACATGAGACTAGCATCTGGAAATATAGAGTTTAGGCGAGTTGGGATCCTATACCGTCGAGAAAATAGTTTATAGCTGGCCTCCGAAAATCGCGAGCTGATGGATGATTTATGCGTCAAGGTGTAGATACGCTTTCATTGATCCCTCGTCAAGGTGCAAAAAATGAGGTCACTTGAGGGAGGTCTCTAGTCTTCTGGCACTTATATATGTATATGTATATATGTATTCCCGAACGTTTGAGCACATAAATCCATTAGATGTCGGTTTTGCAAGCCTGTGAGAAAATCAGTACGGATGCCATACGGATTACATACGGAGGATGCCATGCGCAAAATACGCTGACACACCCTGACTACGGATCAATATTTTGGGAACATTTCTCCGTATTACAGCCGTAGTACGGACGTATAATACGTGGCGTATTGTCTTACGCCAAGTGTGACGCCGGCCTAATATGTTGCTTCTTCCTTTCTGAGCTTAGCACTGTGCATCAAAAGTAGTTTTTCCAATAATCTTTATTGGTTTTATAAATTTTTGAAGGGGAAGGTTAAAGGGTAAGGGAAAAAGGGTAGAGGGAAGAAAAGGAAAGACTCCCAAATAATATGGGGAAAAGGGAAGGAGAAATAAAAAGACAGGTATACGTACATATAGACATTTCCTTAAGTTTACACAAAACAACTGTCGCCTGAAAAAGAAACTCAAATGGTACACGTATACAATTGCATATGACACCAAATTAAATGTAGCTCAACATCAGCATCTGAAAATAAGTCAGTAAACTTAAACAGTACATGTAAATAAGTGCATAACACCAAAATAGATGTTGCTTAGTATCGGCTTCTGAAATAAAAATCAGTATATAAACCTGTCAAGTCTGGGAACACCATAAGGTGACCCTAAGACTGGTTGGAGAGCAATGTCCGGTTCTTCTTAAGTAAGAAGCACAAACGGCGCTCTTAGACTTCAGACTTTTGGCTGAAGTCTAAGAGCGCCGTTTGTGCTCGAAACGCGTCCAGCGACTACATGGTAGCTTCCATCCAAATGATGCAATTTTTCTCTTGTCACCAGTTTTCCAAATTTTAATATATTTAAATAAATTTTTGATACTTTTTATTCCTGGAGCTGGATTTTTCTTTCCATGTGCACAAGTTTCAACGTCGGACAGAGATGTTTTTTCCTTGCTCGGACATTATGTGGACTACAGACGAATGTTTCTACTGGGTGCAGAGGCGTAGCTAGGGTTTTGGTCCAGGGGGGGCGAAGCTTCTGAGTGGGCCCCTAACCAGGTAACCTTCATTACAATTCGGTGATGTGCCCTAATAGTGGAGGAGAACCTCAGCAGATGACCGCACGGTTACTGAAAATAATCTCTATATAAAGACCAACACTGATATTACCGCCATATGGTCAGTGGTAGATACCAGCCCTACAGAACATATAACAGATCACTGCACAGTTACAGATAATGACTTACCTCTGACGTTCTTTCTGATAGAATTGTTCATTTTTCCCGTCTTTTCCATCTGGCCCAGACCGACATGACAACTTCTTCCAGCTACAACTCATCTGCAGAGAAAACAACAAAGACACGTTTCACTTCTCACATTCCAGCCATCACAATCTATTCCCAACCTGCACAAACTCCTCATCCTGCTGATACCCCAATACAGAGCCGCTGCTGCCGTATGTGTCCCTATTACTGCCCCTGATACCCCAATACTGAGCCGCTGCTGCCATATGGATTACTACACCTGATACCCCGATACTGAGCCGCTGCTGCCGTATGTGTCCCTATTACTCCACCTGATGCCCCAATACTGAGCCGCTGCTGCCGTATGTGTCCCTATTACTCCACCTGATACCCCAATACTGAGCCGCTGCTGCCGTATGTGTCCCTATTACTCCACCTGTTACCCCAATACTGAGCCGCTGCTGCCGTATGTGTCCCTATTACTGCCCCTGATACCCCAATACTGAGCTGCTGCTGCCGTATGTGTCCCTATTACTGCACCTGATATGGCAGCAGCGACTCAGTACTGGGGTATCAGGTGGAGTAATAGGGACACATACGGCAGCAGCGGCTCAGTACTGGGGTATCAGGTGCAGTAATAGGGACACATACGGCAGCAGCGGCTCAGTACTGGGGTATCAGGTGCAGTAATAGGGACACATACGGCAGCAGTGGCTCAGTATTGGGGTATCGGACAGTGATAGGGACACATACGGCAGCAGCGACTCAGTACTGGGGTATGTGTCCCTATCACTGTCCCTGATACCCCAATACTGAGCCACTGCTGCCGTATGTGTCCCTATTACTCCACCTGATACCCCAATACTGAGCCGCTGCTGCCGTATGTGTCCCTATTACTCCACCTGATACCCCAATACTGAGCCGCTGCTGCCGTATGTGTCCCTATTACTCCACCTGATACCCCAATACTGAGCCGCTGCTGCCGTATGTGTCCCTATTACTCCACCTGATACCCCAATACTGAGTCGCTGCTGCCGTATGTGTCCCTATTACTGCACCTGCTGTGTGGTTCTCTATGCCCTCTAAATTCTAAAGCACCCCTCTATAATATAGTAATGCCGGGTGCAAGTGCCCTAGAAATCAGTGCCCACATTTTGTCCCCTAGAAAGTAATAATGCCCTCTGTGTGTGACCCTTTGATAGTCACAGTAACCTGAGTTCCCCTGTAAGAATAAGTGCCCACTTTACATTTAATAAAGTCCCGAGTCTCCCCCACTGTACAGCTCCCCTATACACAGTATGATGCCCCCTCACTGTATAATTAATATCCCCCAAACTGGCTCCAACACTGTAATCTCCACACTTTATGATGGCCCTCTAGATAGCCTCCATATAGCATAATACACCAGATAGTCCTCGATATGGTATAATACATTCCCCATAGGCCTCCATATAGTATCATGCACTCCCCAAGTCAGACCCTATAGTATAATGCCGTTCACATAGGAAGACTATATAGTATAATGCAGCTCCCATAGGCAGCCTCTATAAGGAAGGCTATAAATGTGTCCCCAATCCCCTCCGCAAGGCATAAAAGTGACCTCTCATTATACTCACCAACGGCGCTCACAAAGGCATAGCTGGTCTTGACTTAAGATCGCCATCCTCCATTACTGCTTTATTTGGATGACACATCCTACGACATCCACACAGTGTCACCCATCGCGCTCCTGTACAGGCGCCCTTCTCTCTAGGCTGCTGAAAGCAGAGCCAAGTACTGTAGTGTGTATGCGCTGAGAAAGGCCAAAGGGCGCTGATGACCTGGAAATAAACCGGCGCATGCGCACTACAATACTGTGCTCTGACTTCAGCAGGGCAAAGAGAAGTGCGCCTGCACAGGAGTGCGATAGAGGACACTGAATGCATGATGTATCGCATCTTCCACACGAAGAGGGACAGCGATCACAGGAAGAGGGACGGCGCCGGATCAAGACTAGTGACGCCCGGACCGCGCCATCCGTGAGTATAATAAAAGCTCTTTTTTGTGCCTTGCATAGAGGATTGGGGACATAGAGAGCATTCTAGAACACTCTGTGAGGGCGTACAGATGCTGGCCGGACCTTATATGGTGACAGGCTCCCACATGTAAAAGCCGTCCTGCAAGATTCCAGCCGCTCGCAAACTTAAGAAAATAATCATTCTCCTCATAAGCTAATCAGCAGTAAATAAATTATGTGCCAAGACACTTATCGATCACATGTCAGTTTTCAGTGTCTGTCCAGATTGCAGGATAAACAAGACATACAAGATTAAGAACCTTCATTGCTTTATATACTGTGCCTCTATGTATGTATTCAAGGCAACAGATCAGACATATGAAATAGCAAATGACATGTGCCAAGATCCTCCTCATGCTGTGTGGAGAGTGTCCTCTGGTCCTGGGGGCTGCTCCTCCCAGTCAGATGCAGACATCATGTGTAGACAGTGAGTTCAGCTCACAGTCAGAGTCCCCGGCGGCGGCGGCTGCTGCTGCTGGAGCTGCTGGAGCTGATCACTTCTCTGCAGCACAGGAGCTTTGAGCAGAGCGCGCTGAGCCGGGATTGGGTGAGTGGTGAGTGACCTCCCTTCCCCCTCTCCTCCACAGACTGCAGGAGAGCGATCACATGACTCATTCTCTGCACTCTGATTGGAGGCCTTCTCTTCCTTCTCTCTGCTGACTCCCTGTGAGCGTTTGTACCGTGCAGGTTACTTTAGCTACATACACAGTCAGGGCCGCCATCAGGGCATTACAGCCGTTACTGCTGTATGGGGCCCGGTCAACAGCAGTGCACAGAGGGGCCCGCAGATCCGGGGCCCCACTGTTGTGCTTCTTCTACTGATCGGGCCCCATCGTGCAGTAAAATACCGTGCACTGCGGCGCACACGTCGGCGCTTGGGCCCGGGAGCCGTCTTGGAGCTGTGCACAGCCGTCTTACCTAGTCGGCTGCGCAGCTCCTGCTCGGCTGTAGCTAGAATGTATGGGCTCCCTGCAGTGAATGGTTTCGCCCGTCTGACCTGATCATGAAGCTTTTCCTGGCTGCAGTTTTCTTCACTCTGTGCACGCTGGGATTGGCTCAGGCACGCTGGGTCCTAGTGCCCACACCCTGCATTTCACTGACACTTCCTGGTCCTGCCTGCAGTGCAAACGTTATCAGTAAGTGCTGGGGATGGGACATTTTAGGTTTATTAAATTCAGGTATGTCACTATGAGACCCTTGGGGTATTGTGGGGGGGCTGAAAGTGGGTGAGGGGGGACAGGGTACTGGGGGGTGAATGTGAGCCCATGGGGGTGTTGTGGGGGCTGAAGGTGGGTGAGGTGGGACAGGGCACTGAGGGGTGGATGTGAGACGATGGTGGTATTGTGGGGGAGGGGGACAGGTCACTGGGGGCTGAATATTATAATGTTATGTTATGATAGTATATGTACGGGGAGGCTGGAGATGGGGGTAGGGGGCCTTTGATATGTACCACCTGGGTATTTTATGAGTGTTAGTATAAGGAGCCCCCATACAGTAACCAAGAGCTGCATCACATTTACAGCACCACTTCCAGGTGCTGAAAATCCTCGTCCCCTGCCCCCTGTCTGATACTCACCTTCTGGCGTCTTCATCTGTTTTAGGCTACGTTCACATTTGCATTGTGCGCCGCAGCGTCGGCGTCGCAACGCACACCGCAAATGTGAACGCATACACAACGCAGCGTTTTGTGACGCATGCGTCCACTTTTGCATGGTTTTGGGCGCAGAAAAAACTGCAACTTGCTGCGTTCTCTGCGCCCTGACGCATGCACCCCAGCGATGCATGCGTCAAAAAACGCAAGTTCAACGCATGTCCATGCGCCCCCATGTTAAATGTAGGGGCGCATGACGCATGCGGGGACGCTGCAGCGCCCGACGCTGCGGCGCCGAACGCAAATGTGAACGTAGCCTTAGTCTCTGCTTGGCTCCGTCTCCTGCAGTTTGTGGCCTGTCCGAGGCTCCAGTGTTTCATGGAGCAGCGCAGAGGTCACTAATCAGTGTGAGTCTGTGGGAGCCTCGTTCTGGCCTCGTTCTCACTCTCAGGCTATGTGCACACGGTGCGGATTGGCCGCTGCGGATCTGCAGCAGTTTTCCATCTGGTTTACAGTACCATTTAAACCTATGGAAAACCAAATCCACAGTGCACATGGTGCGGAAACGCTGCATTGTATTTTCCGTAGCATGTCAATTCTATTTGCAGATTCCGCAGCATTTTACACCTGCTCCTGTATAGGATTCCGCAGGTGGTAAAACGCAGGTGAAATCTGCACAAAAAACACAGGAAATCCGCAACAAAGTGCACATAGCCTCATAGTCTTACATTGAGCGCTTTTGACATAGCTTCTAACTTCTGGCCTGTCAGAAGCTGCGCTCACAAGTTTGAGCAGCGGCACTGCAGCAGTGCCACAAAATACTGAATACGCCGGAGGATGAGTAAATGTCCATCATACTGTGTATACGGGAGCTGCGGGTCCATCATACTGTGTATAAGGTAGCTGTGCACACATCATACTGTGTATAAGGGAGCTGCGGGTCCATCATACTGTGTATACGGGAGCTGCGGGTCCATCATACTGTGTATAAGGGAGCTGTAAGTCCATCATACTGTGTATACGGGAGCTGTAAGTCCATCATACTGTGTATACGGGAGCTGCAGGCCCATCATACTGTGTATACAGGAGCTGCGGGCCCATCATACTGTGTATAAGGGAGCTGGGGGTCCATCATACTGTGTATACGGGAGCTGTGAATCCATCATACTGTGTATACAGGAGCTGTGAATCCATCATACTGTGTATACGGGAGCTGCGGGCCCATCATACTGTGTATAAGGGAGCTGCGGGCCCATCATACTGTGTATAAGGAAGCTGTGGGCACATCATACTGTGTATAAGGAAGCTGTGGGCCCATCTTACTGTGTATATGGGAGCTGCGGGTCCAGCATACTGTGTATAAGGAAGCTGTGGGCACATCATACTGTGTATAAGGGAGCTGGGGGTCCATCATACTGTGTATACGGGAGCTGCAGGCCCATCATACTCTGTATAAAGGAGCTGGGGTCCATCATACTGTGTATACGGGAGCTGCGGGCCCATCATACTGTGTATAAGGGAGCTGCGGGCCCATCATACTGTGTATAAGGAAGCTGTGGGCACATCATACTGTGTATAAGGAAGCTGTGGGCCCATCTTACTGTGTATATGGGAGCTGCGGGTCCAGCATACTGTGTATAAGGAAGCTGTGGGCACATCATACTGTGTATAAGGGAGCTGGGGGTCCATCATACTGTGTATACGGGAGCTGCGGGCCCATCATACTCTGTATAAAGGAGCTGGGGTCCATCATACTGTGTATACGGGAGCTGCGGGCCCATCATACTGTGTATAAGGGAGCTGTGGGCCCATCTTACTGTGTATATGGGAGCTGCGG
Source organism: Ranitomeya variabilis (assembly GCF_051348905.1). NCBI lineage: Eukaryota > Metazoa > Chordata > Amphibia > Anura > Dendrobatidae > Ranitomeya > Ranitomeya variabilis. Next base: position 154,522,477 of record NC_135235.1, on the reverse strand, counting down.
GTCCATCATACTGTGTATAAGGGAGCTATGGGCCCATCACACTGTGTATAAGGGAGCTGCGGGCCCATCATACTGTATATATGGGAGCTGCGGGCCCATCATACTGTGTATAAGGGAGCTGTGGGCCCATCATACTGTGTATAAGGAAGCTGTGGGCCCATCATACTGTGTATAAGTAAGCTGTGGGCCCATCATACTGTGTGTAAGGGAGCTGCGGGCCCATCATACTGTGTATAAGGGAGCTGCGGGCCCATCATACTGTGTATAAGGGAGCTGCAGGCCCATCATACTGTGTATAAGGAAGCTGTGGGCCCATCATACTGTGTACAGGGGAACTGTGAGGGACATCATACTGTTTGACGGGAGCTACCGGCCCATCATCCTCGGTATAGGAAACTGTGAAGGCATATTGTGCATATGGGAGCTGTTGGCCCATTACACTGTATATAGGGGAGCTCTGGGGGGCATTATACTTTCTATAGTGGAGTTCTGTCAGCATTATACTGTGTATAGGGGAGCATTGGGCTCATTATCTATAGGGGAGCAGTGGGAACATCATACTGTGTAAATAGGGGAGAAGTGGGAACATCATACTGTGTAGAGGGGAGCAGTGAGAACATCATACAGTGTATCGGGGAGCTGTGGGGGCCTTAGACTGTGTATAGGGAAGCTTTAAGCTCACCATACTGTGTATAATGGAGCAGTACATGAGGGAACTTAGGGGACATTATTAAATGTTAAGTGGGCACTTAAGCATCATTGTTATAGGGGCACTCGGAGTATTGTGACCATCAAAGTTGCATATGGTCACAATATGGCGGTAAAGTCAATGTTCGTTTTTGTATAGAGATTTATTTTCAATAACAGTAGGGTCATATTCTGAGGTTCCCCTATATTCACAACTAGAGTGCGCAACCGTAGCTGTAATCAGGGTTAGCTGGTTAGGGGCCCACTCAGATGTTTCGCCCCCCCCCCCTAAGTTGAAACCCTAGCTACGCCTCTGATTCTAGCAGTCTCAGTAGTGAATGTGCTAGAATGTAGGGGCTCCTGTCAGGTCCTCTCAGCAGCCCATACATTCTAGCTGCTGCTTCACTGCTGGAAACACTAGACGCCCCGGAACGACTGAGGTAAGTATAAAAAACATTTTTATTTTTGTTTTTTTAAATGGGTGAGAGTGAGACTGCAGATGATGAAGTGTGCTTGAGGGGGCACTGCGCATGATGAAATGATAGGGGGCTGCAGATGATGAAGTGTGGTTGAGGGGGCACTGCGCATGATGAAATGATAGGGGGCTGCAGATGATGAAGTGTGGTTGAGGGGGTACTGCGCATGATGAAATGATAGTGGGCTGCAGATGATGAAGTGTGTTTGAGGGGGCACTGCGCATGATGAAATGATAGTGGGCTGCAGATGATAAAGTGTGGTTGAGGGGGCACTGCGCATGATGAAATGATAGTGGGCTGCAGATGATGAAGTGTGTTTAAGGGGGCACTGCGCATGATGAAATGATAGGGGGCTGCAGATGATGAAGTGTGGTTGAGGGGGCACTGCACATGATGAAATGATAGGGGGCTGCAGATGATGAAGTGTGGTTGAGGGGGTACTGCACATGATGAAATGATAGGGGGCTGCAAATGATGAAGTGGGGGTGATGGGGACTGCAGATGATGAAGTGGGGGTGATGGGGACTGCAGATGATGAATTTGGTTTGAGGGGGTACTGCACATGATGAAATGATAGGGGGCTGCAAATGATAAAGTAAGGGGGACTGCAGATGAAGTGAAGGGGGATAGGGGACTAAATGATAAAGTAAGGTGGACTGCAAATGATGAAGTGGGGGTGATGGGGACTGCATGCACATCAAGTGAGTGTGAGGGACGGTGGACAGCAATTGAATTGTAGGTGGGGTTGGGGAGAGCCAATGGTATATTGAAGGTAGAGAGAGCAAATAATGAATTTTGAGGGTGGGGAAGAGCAGTTGATAATGAATAGAGGGTGGGAGAGAGAGAAGACATGACAATGAATTGAGGCAGAAGGGGCATGTAGCTATAATGAATCGGAGTTAGGGTACCGTCACACAGTGCAATTTTGATCGCTACGACGGTACGATTCGTGACGTTCTAGCGATATCGTTACGATATCGCAGTGTCTGACACGCAGCAGCGATCAGGGACCCTGCTGAGAATCGTACGTCGTAGCAGATCGTTTGGAACTTTCTTTCGTCGCTTGATCACCCGCTGACATCGCTGGATCGTTGTGTGTGACACCGATCCAGCGATGTGTTCGCTTGTAACCAGGGTAAACATCGGGTAACTAAGCGCAGGGCCGCGCTTAGTAACCCGATGTTTACCCTGGTTACCAGCGTAAACGTAAAAAAAACAAACAGTACATACTTACATTCCGGTGTCTGTCCTCCGGCGTCTCAGCTTCTCTGCACTGTGAGCGCCTGCCGGCCGGAAAGCGAGCACAGCGGTGACGCGGTGACGTCACCGCTCTGCTTTCCGGCCGCTGTGCTTACACAGTGGAGAGAAGCAGAACGCCGGAGGACAGACACCGGAATGTAAGTATGTACTGTTTGTTTTTTTTACGTTTACGCTGGTAACCAGGGTAAACATCGGGTTACTAAGCGCGGCCCTGCGCTTAGTAACCCGATGTTTACCCTGGTTACCTGGGACTTCGGCATCGCTCCAGCGCCGTGATTGCAAAGTGTGACCGCAGTCTACGACGCTGGAGCGATAATCAAACGACGCTGCGACGTCACGGATCGTGCCGTCGTAGCGATCAAAATTGCACTGTGTGACAGTACCCTTAGGGTTAGAGCGGGAGGTGCATAGTGGGATCGTTGAGGATAAAGTGACTGGAAATAAATTGGGAGAAAGAGTACAGGTGCTAATTAATTTATATATTAAATGGGGAAAGTGACTATGTATAGCTAGAAGGGGCTCAGTGGCGTATTATAATTTATATTTGGAATGGTGGGTTGCATAATAACCAATTACAGTATATAGTAATGGTGGGTGAATGTCTGTATTCAGATGTGTAGTGTAGAAGAAAGGAAAAAAGTGGGGAATGTGCTCTGGAAGCGGTGCTCTAGATAACTGTGTTATTTTATGCAGAGACGAGTCCTGGCTGAAAGAAGTGATGGCGGTCTGCGCTGGATTAAAAAGAAACGCAAAGATGAAGGACTTCAGCTAGAGACATCACTGGTGAGTCAGTATGTTACCTGTACACTGACACCATACACTATATACTGTATACAGAGCTCCTGTGTATCATGTCACTAGTGATCCCTGTATTACCTATACATTGACACCATACACTGTATACTGTATACAGAGCTCCTGTGTATAATGTCACTGGTGATCACTATATTATCTGTACACTAAACACTATATACAGAGTTCCTGTGTATAATGTCACTAGTGATCACTGTATTACATGTACACTGACACTATATATAGAGCTCCTGTGTATAATGTCACTGGTGATCCCTGTATTACCTGTACACTGACACTATATATAGAGCTCCTGTGTATAATGGCATCGGTGACCACTGTATTACCTGTACACAGACACTGCATACTAAGTACAGATCTCCTATGTATAATAGCACTTATGGTGATAGTATTTTTTTTTTTATTAATGATCAGTATTGTACTATTCAGTCACAATGTGGTGGTAATATGTTGTCCGTCCATGGTGTGGCGGTATTTGTTCCCTGTATGTGCTATTATTTGGTCACTATGTGGTGGTAATATGTGGTCTGGTCATGGTGTGGTGGCATTTGTTCTTTGTACGTGCTATTATTCGGTCACCGTGTGGTGGTAATATGTGGTCTGGTCATGTTGTGTTGGTATTTGTTCCTTGTATGTAGTTGGTCACCATGTGGTGGTAATATGTGGTCTGTACATGCTGCTGTGGTATTTGTCCCTTGTATGCGATATTGTTCGGTCACTGTGGTGGTAATATGTGGTCTGCACATGGTGTGGCAGTATTTATTCCTTGTAGATAGTATTATAGGTCACTATGTGGTGATAATGTGGTGTCTGGTCATGGTGTTGTGTTATTTGTCCCTTGTATGTGGAATTATTGGTCATTTGAAAAATTGAAAAATAAATAAAAATATACCTAAATTGTATTGCATATTTTAACAAATGTTTAATAAGTTAGAGTAGAGTAGGGCCCGTCCAAAAGAGTCTACCTTGTCATCGTGGCAGATTAAAAAATCCTTTTGGCCAAAACAAAATCTGCTGGCTATGTGTGTGATCTGGTGATGGGAACTGTTAATGTGTGATTGGTGAGAAGTGTAGTTTTTCCAAGAGTCAGCGTTGGTGCTGTAGACAGTTCGAGGTTTGGAGGCGGGGCTGGGGTGGAGCCTGGGCGGAGTCTTAAGGGGGCCCCGAAAATGTTGCCAGTATGGGGCCCCGAAATTTCTAGTGGCAGCCCTGTACACAGTACAAACGCAGGGGAAATTAAAGATAAACATTGACCGGAGGCAGGGGCCCCTAACGCCGGCTCTGACAGTAGCGTAGCTCCGGGTGGGCCCCCTCAGAGCACAGGGCCCGGGGCGACCGCCCCCTCTGCCTCCCTGGTAGCTAAACTACTGACTGGGTGAGCTGAAAAGTTTTTCTGTTTTTCTAAAAGTGGAGGTTGGACAAGACATGACATCACAAATCTTTTTTTTTTTGTTCAATAATACATCTTTATTTTGCTTTCAAAAACACATACAAAAACGCATAAAAAACGCACCAAAACCGTGCAAAAACCGCATAAAAAAACGCACCTGCGTTTTCTGCCAAGAGCTGCGGATTTAGTGCAGAAAAATCCACAGGCAAATCTGCAACGTGTGCACATGGCCTTAGGTTACAGAATACGCTTCACTTTCTTTCATTGGACAAAATGCTCTAGTTACCTAGTTATCCTTAGAAGAAGATAGAGACTTAACAGAATCAATTCAAGATCATGATGTAGTAGTAACTCCCCAAAATGCCAGTTATTACCACGTCCAATCCTGTGTGCCATCGTTGGATTTCTTCCAAACATTAGTATAACTAGATCTCAGGGAATTGCATGAATGCAACAAAACAGTTGTCAGCGGTGAATGATTTACAGCGCAACCCTGGCCTTACCATAGGACATCAGACAAGGCAGGCTGTGCCGTGATCATGAAGGTTTTATTCTGCAGACTTGTCTTGTTTGCTTTGCATTTGTGTAGCGCCTCTAAGCATAATTATCCAATGCAGAGTGCATTATATATATAGCGAAGACATAAACATTTCAGAACCCAAATTTTTAGAGTAAAGGAATAGGTGTATTTCTGGCACTTGTCCTGTTTGTAAGTTTGGGGAAATGGGAGTTGCATCTCTCTGCCTGATGCGCGTTTCGCCCAGCTTTTTCGAGGGGCCTGTCAGGGCAAGCCAATGAGGACCTGCTTGAATATGACGTAAGATCACCTGTGGATGAAACGGTACATGCATCCGCGATCAGCATTCCGGTCTGTAAATAGTGACTTCCGTCTGGCGGTCATGTAATCCTCTTGTCAATCTGGCGGGGACGGAAGAATTGAGTTTGTTCTGTCCGTCATATCTAAAGTCATCGGAATCAGTAGCCAGTGCATGCACAACGCCACCAGGGAACTTCAAATAGAAACTGATTCAAATTGTAACATAAAGCAAGGCCCATTGTACATTTGTAAAGAATATGCTGCATGTTAGTATAAATAGTATTTCATATGCATGTGCTGTGTTGGAAATAGATTAAGTGTTGTAAGTAAAAAGTTAGATCGTTTTTGCATAATGAGAAAAATTTAAATTTGATTAAGTGTCTAGATCGTGTAAGATTAAAAGTAAGGATTACCCACATACAATAATTTGTTTTTTTCTGCATATATTACAACATTACAACATTTTATTGTTCAAAATACCTATTCTTGTGACCGCAAAAATACAGATATAAGGCCATTTTCTGTAACATTTATAGCAGAGTTTTTGTCCCTCCGTTTTCAGCACCTTTTTTATTTTTATTTTTTTTTTCGTTTTAAAAAAATTGTCTAATTAAAGATTATTTTTATACACTATTATACACTATTTAGGATTTCACTTCTTTAGTTACTAGTCAATATCATAGCCTGGTATATACATTGAGGAAAATAAGTTTGGTACACTGCCGATTGTAGCTGGGAAAACTTGTACAAAGAATGGAGAGATCTGTAATTTTTATCATAGGTACACTTCATCTATGAGAGACAAAATCTAAAAATATAAACTAGTGATGAGCGAATATGCTCGTTACTCGAGATTTCTCGAGCATGCTCGGGTGTCCTCCGAGTTTTTTTTAGTGCTCGGAAATGTAGTTTTTATTGCCACAGCTGAATGATTTACATCTGTTAGCCAGCATAAGTACATGTGGGGGTTGCCTGGTTGCTAGGGAAAATAAAATAAGTAGTTGATCACCTACAAACGAGCAAGAATTCTGACTCTAACAAACCTAGATTTTCTTTAAGAAGCCCTCTTACTCTTCACTCATTACGTGTTTTAAGTGCACCTGTTGGAATTCGTTACCTATATGAAAGACACCTACCTCTCCACCGTGGCCAAGACCAAAGAGCTGCCTAAGGACACCAGGGACAAAATTGTAGACCTGTACAAGGCTGTGATAAGCTACAGGACAATAGGCAAGCAGCTTGGTGAAAAGGCAACAACTGTTGGGACAATTAGAAAATGGAAGAAACACAAGATCACCGTCGATCTTCCTCGGTCTTGGAGCTCCATGCAAGATCTCGCCTCATGAGGTAAGGATGATTCTTAGAAATGTCAGGTATAAGCCCACAACTACATGGGAAGACCTGGTCAATGACCTGAAGAGAGCTAGGATAACAGTCTCAAACATTACCATTAGTAACACTATGCCGTCATGGATTCAAATCCTGCAGGGCACACAAGGTCCCCCTGTTAACGCCAGCACATATCCAGGCCTCTTTGAAGTTTGCCAGTGACCATCTAGATGATCCAGAGGAGGCGTGGGAGAAGGTCAGGTGAGACCAAAATTGAAATTTTTGGCATCAACTCCACTTTTCATGTTTGGAAGAAGAAGGATGAGTACAACCTCAAGAACACCGTCCCAACCGTAAAGCATGGTGGGGGGAAACCATACTTTGGCAGTGCTTTTCTGCAAAGACAACAGGATGACTGCACCGTATTGAAGGGAGGATGGATGGGGTCAAGTCATATATCATGAGATTTTGGCCAACAACCTCCTTCCCTCGGTAAGAGCATTGAAGATGGATCGTGGCTGGGTCTTCCAGCATGACTATGACCTAGAACACACAGGGCAACTAAAGAGTGGCTCCATAAGAAGCATTTTAATGTCCTGGAGAGGCCTAGCCAATCTCCAGACCCAAACCCAATAGAAAATCTTTGGAGGGAGCTGAAACTCAATGCTGCCTGAAATCTGAAAGATCTAGAGATGATCTATATGGAGGAGTGGGCCAAAATCCCTGCTCCAGTGTCTGCAAACTTGGTCAAGAACTACTGGAAACGATTGACCTCTGTAATTGCAAAAAAATGTTTCTGTTCCAAATATTAAGTTCTGTTTTTCTATTGTATCAAACAATTATTTCATGCAATAAAATGGAAATTAATTATGTAAAAATCATACAATGTGATTTTCTGGATTTTTTTTTTAGATTCCATCACAGTTGAAATGTACCTACGATAAAAATTAGAGACCTCTCCATTCTTTGTAGGTGGGAAAACTTGCAAAATAAGCAGCGTATCAAATACTTATTTTTCCACTGTGTATGTAAGGCGGCCAGGGTGGTCCTCGTGGCGTCCCCATAAAGGAAACAGTGTCTGTTGCATGTGATAGATATCAAGTAGAACACTCACAATAGATCCCAGGGTTCCTTCTGCTTCTGTCATCCCAGCTCCAGATTCACGCGTCTCACAAGCAACTCCAGATTCCATGTCCATACTCAAAAATTCAACTTTACTTGACAATATGGTTCTTGTTACAGATGCAGTTTACATACAATGGCATTCCTGGAGCTTTCCTTGCCTTCTCTGACAACTTCCTTCCAGAAGACATTTATGACCCTGTCTCGTCCGACAATCTCTGCCTCTTCTGACAATCTCTCTCTCCCGGCAATCTCTGCCTCTTCCGACAATGTCTATGCCACAGATTCTCCTTTCTCCATCTGTGGCATCGTAGCCCTTAGGTCCATTAACTTCCTCCCATTCCCCTTGTCCGGTTTCAATAGGAAAAGGTAAAAGGCGGGATCAGCACTGTCTAGTCCCGGCCGTAGGCCCCGGATCCTCCTTGGAATGGTTACAACATAAGATGGTAACCACTTGCACGCTGCTCAGCCTGGGGTCCCTTCTTGCCTCAGCAACTTCACCCCCACGGCTATCTGTCTGCTCTCTCTTAGGGTACTGTCACACTCTGCAACTTTCCAACGATCACGACCAGCGATACGACCTGGCCGTGATCGTTGGAAAGTCGTTGTGTGGTCGCTGGAGAGCTGTCACACAGACCGCTCTCCAGCGACCAACGATGCCGAAGGCATCGTTTGGAACTTTCTTTCGTCGCTGGATCTCCCGCTGTCATCGTTGGATCGGTGTGTGTGTGACACCGAACCAACGATGCGTTCGCTTGTAACCAGGGTAAACATCGGGTTACTAAGTGCAGGGCCGCGCTTAGTAACCCGATGTTTACCCTGGTTACCATCGTAAAAGTAAAAAAAAACAAACAGTACATACTCACATTCCGGTGTCCGTCAGGTCCCTTGCCGTCTGCTTCCCGCTCTGACTGAGTGCCGCCGTAAAGTGAAAGCAGATTACAGCGGTGACGTCACTGCTGTGCTCTGCTCTTACTTTACAGCCGGCAGTCAGTCAGAGCGGGAAGCGGACTGCGAGGGACCTGACGGACACCGGAATGTGAGTATGTACTGTTTTTTTTTTTTACTTTTACGATGGTAACCAGGGTAAACATCGGGTTACTAAGCGCGGCCCTGCACTTAGTAACCCGATGTTTACCCTGGTTACAAGCGAACGCATCGTTGGTTCGGTGTCACACACACACCGATCCAACGATGACAGCGGGAGATCCAGCGACGAAAGAAAGTTCCAAACGATCTGCGACGACGTACGATTCTCAGCAGGGTCCCTGATCGCTGCTGCGTGTCAGACACAGCGATATCGTATGGATATCGCTGGAACGTCACGGATCGTACCGTCATAGCGACAAAAGTGCCAATGTGAGACAGTACCCTTACTGCTGCATCACTTCCCCCCTAAACAGGAAGTCTCTTAACTATCACTCAGTACACTATTACACCCAGCTGTAACTCCTCAAAGCCCCTTATTCTAACTAAGCTTATTCTTACACTCTCATTCCCTATCTCTATGGTGCCCCATTAATCTATTCCAAAGATTATCCTATTCTACTGCCACTCTTCTATTCCATCTTCTATATCTTTCCTTAACCCTATGCACAATACATGTAAAGTACATGCACATTAAAATAACAGTAAGCAAATACATTAGCATTCATAAACTCTATGGAACTGCACGCCTTTAATGTGAACTCAATTCAAGGAGGGGGAGGCACATGACGGCACCCCGTTACATATATACCAGGCTTTGGTTTTGCCCAGTAACAAAAGAAGTGAAATCCTAAATAGAGTATAAATATAATCTTTTATTAGACAATTAAAAAAAAAAAGTACCGTATATTCTTTTCAAGTAACTTTTCAGAAAAAGTTGTCCTGTGAGTGCATGAGGAAAAACATGATTTCTGGCCATTATGTCTTGTATTACCACTATAATATTAATGACCTATCGTTAGAACAGTTTATATTGATCAGATCAGTAGGGGTCCGGTACAGCCATGAAAAACTGCGCCATCTCCACCAGTGGAGGCCATGACCCAGGCCATTCAAATGGATCTCCAAATTCGTGAGAGATATGGTGAACCACAGAGGGTTTCAGTCATCCTGCCCAAGTCTGTTCAGTTGCCACAGATGGGAATGGAAGTAAGAAGAATAGGGAGCACCACTATAGGGCATGTTTGTAAAGAAGCATATGTAGACAGGGCTGCTGCACAACGCACGGTAGGACTATACAAGTGAAAAAGAGAAAAAAGATCTGTGCACAGGAGGCGCATACCCAGAATAAAAAGGAGACCTTCCATATCAAAAAGTCTAAGTGCAAAATTTTATTAGAAGACAAAAACCCACAATAAAAACAATTTAAAAGCAAAACACATCACTCCAGGTCCCATATAGAGAAGAAGCACACTAGCACAATGCCATAGTGAACCATAATAAACAGTATATATATATATATATATATATATATATATATTATACACACACACACACGGAAAATCAACCGTAAGAGATTGCACCAATAGTGAGAGAGTATACAGTTGATCATAACCCCATACTGGGCATCCCCAGAGAGATAAATCAAGACTAGTGATGAGTGAATATACTCGTTACTTGAGATTTCGCGAGCACGCTCGGGTGGACGAGTATTTTTTAGTGCTTGGAGTTTTAGTTTTTATTGCCGCAGCTGAATGATTTACATCTGTTAGCCAGCATAAGTACATGTGGGTGTTGCCTGGTTGCTAGGGAATCCCCACATGTACTTATGCTGGCTAACAGATGTAAATCATTCAGCTGCAGCGCTGAAAACTAAATCTCCAAGCACTAAAAAATACTCGGAGAACCCCTGAGCGTGCTCAAGAAATCTCGAGTAACGAGTATATTCGCTCATCACTAATCAAGACCCTAAATAGGGCCACAAAAAAACTGGTGCATATGCACAGCCCCTATTGATAGTTGAAAGGATAATTCCCTAAAAGTGTAAAGGGGAGAAAGGGTAAATATAACTGCAAATGAAGAGAGGCTATGAATAATGCAAGAGGAGGGGGAAGAAAGAGCGACACCACAACGGATAAATGTCCGATCACCAGATAAGGTGATTCAAGGCGTCAGTCAAACCCCCAGGGTCGAAAGTCCAGGGACCAAGGCGACGTGGGAAACCCCACGCGTATCGCTGCCCGCTGCAGCTTCGTCAGGGGAGGGAATCAAGCAACCTTAAATAGTCAGTCAATCAGGTATAACAAAAAGAAAGTGTGTGAAAAAAGAAAGCGGTACGTACCCGGAAGTGCATCCTGGCCAGGATAAACGCATGCGCTGTATGAAAGACCTCCAAATAAGGAGGGATATAGAGGTACAGACTGCGCAGCCGCAGAGGGGCCGATAATGTAAGTCTAGAGTCGGCACCTGCGCCGTGTAGCCCGGTCTCCTGGTAGGAGAGAGAGAGAACACTTCCAGGCGCAGGCATGAGGAAGTCAACAGTAAGGGCTCCTGCACGTACGTATGTACGTACATATGTGTATATATATATATATATATATATCTACTATATAATTGTCTAAGGGTCACTTCTGTCTTTCTGTCTGTCTGCCTGTAACGGAAATCCCATGTCGCTGATTGGTCGTGGCTGTTTTGCCGCGACCAATCAGCGACGGGCACAGTCCGGCAGCAAAATGGCCGCTCCTTCCTCCCCGCAGTCAGTGCCCGCTCCATACTCCCCTCCAGTCAGTCCTCACACAGGGTTAATGGCAGCGTTAACGGACCGCGTTATGCCGCGGTGTAACGCACTCCATTAACGCAGCTATTAACCCTGTGTGACCAACTTTTTACTATTGATGCTGCGTATGCAGCATCAATAGTAAAAACATCTAATGTTACAAATAATAATAATAATAATAAAAAAGGTTATTCTCACCTTCCGACGTCGCACGCTGTCCTCAGCAGTGCAAGCGGCAGGTTCCGGTGCCAAGGATGGTATGCAAGAAGGACCTGCCATGACGTCACGGTCATGTGACCACGACGTCATCACAGGTCCTGCGCTCATACCAAAACTGGGACCGGAAGCTGCCGCGTGCACTGCACACAGGCGCCAGGACTTCAAGGGGCCTTCGGAAGGTGAGTTTATGTTTATTTTTTATTTTAAGTCTTTTTTAACCACACATATAGTGCCCACATTGCTATATACTACGTGGGCTGTGTTACGTACTGCATGGGCTCTGCTATATACTACATCTCTGTCCTATATACTATGTAGCTGGGCAATATACGACGTCACCGGGCCCGGAATCGCTCCGGCTCGCACTGGGAGCGGTGCAGGATGCCGGGCATGGCCAGCAGCGCTCTGGATGGCACCCACCTCTTGACACCGGCACTCTGCAACCGTGCTGCACCGCACACCGTCCAAATAAAGGAGGGAATGGGGAATACTTATCAGTGCTGGTGTTCGTGGAGACAGGAATCCTCCGGACTCTGCTCCCTGCTGAAAACGCAACCGACGTGCAGCCCAGCCAGGAGCACCGTGGCGTCTCCAGGAACTCCCGCACAGGCCGAGGTAAGAGACCCCCCACTACCTGATTCGGCCGGCCGGCCTGGGATCCTCAGAATTCATCTGTAGGATCCTGTCCCTCCAGGAACAGGAAAAAAACTGATACATGGGAGAGGTGCCGCCATTTTTGTATCTGTACGTTTCCTGTTCCTGCAGGGCGGATCCCCTCTCGTAGTGCTGTCATGGGAGTCCGAATAAAAGATAAATGCCCATGTTTTCCTTCTACATTCCATTAATTCCTGTGAAGCACCTGAAGGGTTAATAAACTTCTTAAATTTGGTATTGAGCACCTTGAGGGGTGCAGTTTTTAGAATGGTGTCACGTTTGGGTATATTCTGTCATATAGACCCCTCAAAATCACTTCTCATGTGATTTGGTCCCTAAAAAATGGTTTCGTAAATTTTGTTAGAAAAAGGAGAAATCCCTGGTGATCAACTTTTAACCCTTCTAACTTTCTAAATGCTTTAAAAATTGTTCTCATGTAAATTAGAAATGTGGGAAATGTTAAATGGGATGATAAATGGCAAATGAGCTTTAATGGGGATAAATGTAAGGTCATGCACTTGGGTAGAAGTAATAAGATATATAACTTTGTGCTTAATTCTAAAACTCTTGGCAAAACCGTCAATGAAAAAGACCTGGGTGTATGGGTGGATGACAAACTCATATTCAGTGGCCAGTGTCAGGCAGCTGCTACAAAGGCAAATAAAATAATGGGATGCATTAAAAGAGGCATAGATGCTCACGAGGAGAACATAATTTTACCTCTATACAAGTCACTAGTGCGACCACACTTAGAATACTGTGCACAGTTCTGGTCTCTGGTGTATAAGAAAGACATAGCTGAACTAGAACGGGGGCAGAGAAGAGCGACCAACGTTAGAGGACTGGGGGGTTTGCAATACAAAGATAGTTTATTACACTTGGGGCTATTTAGTTTGGAAAAAAGAAGGCTAAGGGGTCATCTAATTACAATGTATAAATATATGAGGAGATATTACAGAGACTTTTCTAATGACCTTTTTAATCATAGACCTGAGCCAGGGACAAGGGGGCATCCTCTACGTTTGGAGGAAAGGTTTAAGCATAATAATAGACGCATATTCTTTACTGTAAGAGCAGTGAGACTATGGAACTCTCTGCCGTATGATGTTGTAATGAGTGATTAATTACTTAAATTTAAGAGGGGACTGGATGCCTTTCTTGAAAAGTATAATGTTACAGGTTATATATACTAGATTCCTTGATAGGGTGTTGATCCAGGGAACTAGTCTGATTGCCGCATGTGGAGTCGGGACGGAATTTAATTTTTTTCCCCAATGTGGATCTTACTCTTTGTCACATGGTTTTTTTTTGCCTTCCTCTGGATGAACATGTTAGGACATGTTAGGTTAGGCTATGGGTTGAACTAGATGGACTTAAATTCTTCCTTCAACCTTAATAACTATGTTACTATGTTATTTAGTAACTACTTTGTGTGACATAACTATCTGGTTTAAGGGCATAAAAATTGAAAGTTGCGAATTTTTAAAAAATTTCCCCAAATTTCCGATATTTCCACAAGTTCTATCGAGCAAATTTTACCACTATCGTGAAGTACAATATGTCACCAGAAAATAGTCTACAGTCACTAAACACGCTGGACTTCCCTTTGGCCAGTAACCGTGGGCGACTGCAGCGCCTTGTTAAAGTCTCTTTACTTACAGCAGTACACAGTCCTTGATATCCTCCGAATTACAGAAGGAAACCTTATCCTCCTGCTGCAGTTCTCACACACGCCAGTCCTCCTTCGGGCACAGGACAGTCTACCTCCGGTTCACCTCCGGGCACAAGACAGTCCACCTCCAAGACCAGTTACCGTGGACAGCAGCACTACTGTGTATGCTGTGGGTGCCAGGCCTATTGGCTCTGCTCTGTCCTGTGTCTCTTCACACAGACAAAGCTCTGCAGAGCTTCTGCTCTGTACGCTCACCTACACCAATCTGAAACTTACCCTGAGACACCCATATCCTTTCCTGCAGGGCTTTAAACAAAGAAACATGTGACCTTCAGCCACATGGAAAACCCAGGCCTGGAATGAGACAGACAGCATGACTATCATCCTGCAGACTGTTTCACAACACAACATCCCAGAGCAGGTTTTCCCTACATCCGTCTTGGACCCGAGCATGTCCAAGACTAACACTTTTATTATTTCTAGAATACACAAAAAAGCACAGTAAAACCAAAAACACTCTGTTGCAAAAAAATCACAGTGAACAGCAAGTGCTAGTAAAAAGATGGAAAAAACAGGGTATTTGGTTGATACGTTTTTTGCAAAGAATGTATACGAAGCCGCTCCACCAAACATCAAGGTATACCCGTATCAGAGCAGTCCTAACTGATGTATGTACACTGTGTTCCAAATTATTATGCAAATTGGATTTAAGTGTCTTAAAGATTTAATTGTTTTGTTTTTCAAATAAACTCGTGGATGGTATTGTGTCTCAGGGCTCAATGAATCATTGAAATCAATCTTAAACACATGTGATAATTAGTTTTCCAGGTGATTCTAATTAAAGGAAAACTACTCAAAAATGATGTTCGACATTATTATGCAGGTCACAGGTTTCAAGCAATATGGGAAATAAAAAGGATCTCTCTGCTGCTGAAAAGCGTTAAATAGTGCAATGCCTTGGACAAGGTATGAAAAAATTAGATATTTCACGAAAACTTAAGAGTGATCATCATACTCTGATGAGATTTGTGACTGAAACAGAGCACAGACAGAGTTCATGCAAATAAAGGCATAATGAGGAAGTTTTCTGGCTGCCAAAATACCATTACAAAGCAGCAAACAGTTATGTGAAGCTGCTGGTGCGTCTGGAGTCCCTCGAACCTCAAGGTGTAGGATCCTTCAAAGGCTTGCTGTGGTGCATAAACCTACTATTCGGCCACCCTTAAACAGTGTTCACAAGCAGAAACGGTTGCAGTGGGCCCAGACATACATGAAGACTAATTTTCAAACAGTCTTGTTTACTGATGAGTGTCGAGCAACTCTGGACGGTCCAGATGGATGGAGTAGTGGATGGTTGGTGGATGGCCACCATGTCCCAACAAGGCTGCGACGTCAGCAAGGAGGTGGAGGAGGTATGTTTTGGGCTGGAATCATGGGGAACCAGCTGGTAGGGCCCTTTAAGGTTCCTGAAGGTGTGAAAATGACCTCAGCAAAGTAAATAGAGTTTCTGACTGACAACTTTCTTCCATGGTCTAAAAAGCAGAAACGTGCCTTCAGGAACAAAATCATCTTCATGCATGACAATGAATACCTCTGAGTAATTGGCTGCTATGGGCATAAAAGGAGATAAACTCATGGTGTGGCCACCATCTTCCCCTGACCTCAACCCTATAGAAAACCTTTGGAGTATCATCAAACAAAAGATCTATGAGGGTGGGAGGCAGTTCACATCAAAACAGCAGCTCTGGGAGGCTATTCTGACTTCATGCAAAGAAATACAAGCAGAAACTCTCCATAAACTCACAAGTTCAATGGATGCAAGAATTGTGAAGGTGATATCAATGAAGGGCTCCTATGTTAACATGTAACTTGGCCTGTTAGGATGTTTTGGAGTTAAATAGCTTTTTTGTTCAGTGAATGTGACCTCCTAATGCTGCAAATTCCACAAATGTGCATTTTCAGTTCTTTAAAACATATCAAATGTTTAGAAATTCTACTGTGCCTAATAGTTTGGAACAGTGCATTTTGAGTTTTTATTCATTTTGGAGATTATACTGTTATCATTGGGAGGTTTCTTCAATAAAATTCGATGTATACTCTAATGGGTGATGACTTTTATTAGACTGACTGTCATTTGCACTGACCATTTAGGAAAATCCGAGAAAAATGTCATTTGCAAAATAATTTGGAACATAGTGTAATCCCTTTTGTGAATTAGACTTTTTTGGCTCCCTCTAGTGTTTACTAGTGATATGACTCTGGGATTTCCTTCCCTCTGTCTGCACCCAGCTGGGTCGTTACTTCAGGGGTGTTGCTATATTAACCTCCTGGAACCTTAGTCCAGTGCCTGGCATCGGTGTTATCAGACACATTCTGTTTGCTGGTCCTGGTTCGTGTTAAATTAACCCCTTCACCCCAAAGCCTGTTTTCACCTAAGTGACACGGCCAATTTTTACAATTCTGACCACTGTCACTTTATGAGGTCATAACTCTGAAACGCTTCAACGGATCCTGGTGATTCTGAGATTGTTTTCTCGTGACATATTGTACTTTATGATAGTGGTAAAACTTCTTCGATATGACTTGCATTTATTTGTGAAAAAAACAGAAATTTGTCGAAAATTATGAAAATTTAGCAATTTTCAAATTTTTCGTTTTTATGCCCTTAAATTAGAGAGTTATATCACATAATATAGTTAATAAACAACATTTCCCACATGTCTGCTTTACATCAGCACAATTTTGGAAACATAATTTTTTTTGTTAGGGAGTTATAAGGGTTAAAAGTTGACCAGCGATTTCTCATTTTTGCAACAAAATTTGCAAAACCATTTTTTTTACGGACCACCTCACACTTGAAGTGACTTTGAGGGGTCTATATGACAGAAAATGTCCAAAAGTGACACCATTCTAAAAACTGCACCCCTCAAGGTACTCTAAACCACATTCAAAAAGTTTATTAACCCTTCAGGTGCTTCACAGGAATTTTTGGAATGTTTAAAAAAAATTGAACATTTAACTTTTTTTTCACAAAATTTTTACTTCAGATCCAATTTGTTTTATTTTACCAAGGGTAACAGGAGAAATTGGACCAAAAAAGTTGTTGTACAATTTGTCCTGAGTACGCCGATACCCCACATGTTGGGGTAAACCATTGATTGGGCACATGGCAGAGCTCGGAAGGGAAGGAGCGCCATTTGACTTTTCAATGCAAAATTGGCTGGAATTGAGATCGGAACCCATGTCGTGTTTGGAGAGCCCCTGACGTGCCTAAACAGTGGAAACCCCCACAAGTGACACCATTTTGGAAAGTAGACCCTCTAAGGAACTAATCTAGATGTGTGGTGAGCACTTTGAACCTCCAAGTGCTTCACAGAAGTTAATAATGTGGAGCCGTAAAAAAAATTAATATTAATTTTCACAAAAAATGATCTTTTTGCCCCAAATTTTTTATTTTCCCAAGGGTAGCAGGATAAATTGGACCCCAAAAGTTGTTGTGCAATTTGTCCTGAGTACGCTGATACTTCATATATGGGGATAAACCACTGTTTGGGCGCATGGCAGAGCTCGGAAGGGAAGGAGCGCCAATTGACTTTTCAATGCAAAATTGGCTGGAATTGAGATCGGAACCCATGTCGTGTTTGGAGAGCCCCTGACGTGCCTAAACAGTGGAAACCCCCAGAAGTGACACCATTTTGGAAAGTAGATCCTCTAAGGAACTAATCTAGATGTGTGGTGAGCACTTTGAACCTCCAAGTGCTTCACAGAAGTTTATAATGTAGAGCCGTAAAAAAAAATTAATATTAATTTTCACAAAAAATGATATTTTTGCCCAAAATTTTTTATTTTCCCAAGGGTAGCAGGATAAATTGGACCCCAAAAGTTGTTGTGCAATTTGTCCTGAGTACGCTGATACTTCATATATGGGGATAAACCACTGTTTGGGCGCATGGCAGAGCTCGGAAGGGAAGGAGCGCCATTTGACTTTTCAATGCAAAATTGGCTGGAATTGAGATCGGAACCCATGTCGTGTTTGGAGATCCCCTGACGTGCCTAAACAGTGGAAACCCCCACAAGTGACACCATTTTGGAAAGAAGACCCCCTAAGGAACTTATTTAGATGTGTGGTGAGCACTTTTAACCCCCAGTTGTTTCACTAAAGTTTAGAATGTAGCGCTGTGAAAATCAAAAAATCATTTTTTCTTTCCACAAAATGATGTTTTAGCCCGCAATTTTTTTTCCCCCAAGGGTAACAGGAGAAATTGGACCACAAAAGTTATTGTCCAATTTGTCCTGAGTACGCTGATACCCCATACATTGGGGGGAACCACTGTTTGGGCGCACGGCAGAGCTCGGAAGGGAAGGAGCGCCGTTTGAAATGCAGACTTAGATGGATTGGTCTGCAGGTGTCATGTTGCATTTGCAGAGCCCCTGATGTACCTAAACAGTAGAAACCACCCACAAGTGACCCCATATTGGAAACTAGACCCCCCACGGAACTTATCTAGATGTGTTGTGAGAACTTTGAACCAACAAGTGTTTCACTACAGTTTATCACGCAGAGCCGTGAAAATAAAAAATATTTTTTTTTCCACAAAAATTATATTTTAGCCCCCACATTTTTATTTTCCCAAGGGTAACAGGAGAAATTGGACAACAAAAGTTGTTGTGCAATTTGTCCTGAGTACGCTGATACCCCATATATGGGGGGGAACCACTGTTTGGGCGCACGGCAGAGCTCGGAAGGGAAGGAGCGCCGTTTGAAATGCAGACTTAGATGGATTGGTCTGCAGGTTTCATGTTGCATTTGCAAAGCCCCTGATGTACCTAAACAGTAGAAACCCCCCACAAGTGACCCCATATTGGAAACTAGACCCCCCACAGAACTTATCTAGATGTGTTGTGAGAACTTTGAACCCCCAAGTGCTTCTCTACAGTTTATAACGCAGAGCCGCGAAAATAAAAAATATATTTTTTTCCACGAAAATTATATTTTAGCCCCCATGTTTTTATTTTCCCAAGGGTAAGGCTGGTTTCACACTTGCGTTTTTTTAAAAAACGCATGTGTGAAAAAACGCATGTAATCGCGGTAAAACGCATGCGTTTTTTTAGACGCATGCGTTTTTATAGAAAAACACAAGAAAACAAGAAAAAAACAAAAAACCCTAACCCTACCCCTAACCCTACCCCTACCCTGAAATACGTGGCACTGAAATACGTTTATATACGTATATACGTATATAAGTGCCACGATATTTCAGTGGCCACGTATATAAGTGCCACGTATATAAGTGCCACGTATATAAGTGCCACGTATATAAGTGCCACGTATATAAGTGCCACGTATTTCATGTACATGCCACGATATTTAAGTGCCACGTATATAAGTGCCACGTATTTAAGTGCCACGTATTTAAGTGCCACGTATTTAAGTGCCACGTATTTAAGTGCCACGTATTTCACGTAAATGCCACGATATTTCAGTGCCACGTATTTCACTGAAATACCGTGGCACTGAAATACGTGGCACTGAAATACGTGGCACTGAAATACGTGGCACTGAAATACGTGGCACTGAAATACGTGGCACTATGACTGTCAGAAAATGTTCATTAAACGGTTAGGGATGAGTTTAGGGTTAGGGTTTGGATCCCTTTATCACCTTGATGGTGGTGGGTGACTTTTCAGTGTGTGTTCTGGTTTTTTTCTATAAAAACGCATGCGTTTTTAACGCAAACAAACGCGTTGAGATCGGACGCCATGTCGCGTTTGGAGAGCCCCTGATGTGCCTAAACAGTGAAAACTCCCCAATTCTAACTGAAACCCTAACCCCAACCCTAACCCTAGTCCTAACCCTAGCGCTACTTTCACACTAGCGTTTTTTTGCATACGTCGCAATGCGTCGTTTTGGCAAAAAAACGCATCCTGCAAAGTCATCTGCAGGATGCGTTTTTTCCCCATAGACTAACATTAGCGACGTATTGACACACGTCGCAAGCGTCGTGCGACGGTTGCGTCGTGTTGTGGCGGACCGCCGGCAGCAAAAAACGTTACATGTAACTTTTTTTGTGCTGACGGTCCACCATTTCCGACCGCGCATGCGCGGCTGGAACTCCGCCCCCACCTCCCCGCACCTCACAATGGGGCAGCGGATGCGTGGAAAAACAGCATCCGCTGCCCCCGTTGTGCGGCGCTTGCACAGTATGCGTCGGTATGTCGGGCCGACGCAGCGCGACGGCCCCGTACCGACGCTAGTGTGAAAGTAGCCTAACGGGAAAATGGAAATAAATATATTTTTTAAAATTTTATTATTTTTCCTAACTAAGGGGGTGATGAAAGGGGATTTGATTTACTTTTATAGCGTTTTTTGGGCGGATTTTTATGATTGGCAGCCGTCACACACTAAAAGACGCTTTTTATTGCAAACAATAGTTTTTGCATCACCACATTTTGAGAGCTATAATTTTTCCATATTTTGGTCCACAGAGTCATGTGAGATCTTGTTTTTTGCGGGACGAGTTGACGTTTTTACTGGTACCATTTTCGGGTACATGACATTTTTTGATCGCTTTTTATTCCGATTTTTGGGAGGCGGAATGAACAAAAACCAGCAATTCCTGAAATTCTTTTAGGGGGTGCGTTTATAACGTTCCGCGTTTGGTAAAAAGGATAAAGCAGTTTTATTCTTCGGGTCAGTACGATTACAGCGATAACTCATTTATATAATTTTTTTATGTTTTGGCGCTTTTACACAATAAAAACTATTTTATATAAAAAATAATTGTTTTTGCATCGCTTTATTCTGAGAGCTATAACTTTTTTATTTTTCTGCTGATGATGCTGTATGGTGGCTTTTTTTTTGCGGGACAAGATGACGTTTTCAGCGGTACCATGGTTATTTATATCCGTCTTTTTGATCGCGTGTTATTCCACTTTTTGTTTGGCGGTATGAGAATAAAGCGTTGTTTTTTGCCTCGTTTTTTTTTTTTTTTTTTTTACGGTGTTCACTGAAGGGGTTAACTAGTGATATAGTTTTATAGGTGGGGTTGTTACGGACGCGGCAATACTAAATATGTGTACTTTTATTGTGTGGTGTTTTTTTTATTTAGATAAAGAAATTTATTTATGGGAATATTTTTTTTTTTTTTTCTTTATTTAGGAATTTTTTTTTATTTTTTTTTTACACATGTGGAAAAATTTTTTTTTAACTTTTTTACTTTGTCCGAGGAGGGGACATCACAGATCGGTGATCAGACCGTGTGCATAGCACTCGGTCTGATCACCGATGTGACAGGCACGTTCCACAGGCTTGCCGGCGCCTGCTATGAGGATTCTCAGCAGACGCCGGCAAGCAGGGTCATCTTATGACCCGGAAGGAGTCCCGCGGCCATCTTGGATCCGGGGACTCCTTCCAGGTCACCGGAGCAGCGCGATCTCATCGCGCTGCTCCGGTGGGAGAGCGCAGGGAGCCCCCGTCCCTGCGCGATCCCCCTCTATGCCGCTGTCACTATTGACAGCGGCATCAGAGGGGTTAAATGCCCGCGATCGGCGACAGCGCCGATCGTGGGCATTGCTGCGGGGTGTCAGCTGTCATATACAGCTGACACCCGCACCCGATCACCGTGGCGCTCAGCGTGAGACCGCGGTGATCGGGGCGCCGTACTAGTACTGCGGCTGGCACTAATGCAGTGCCGGCAGCGCCGTACTAGTACGGCGCATGGCACGAAGGGGTTAAGCTAAGTCTTGCTTCTTTGTTTTTTGGGTTATTTGTTTGCTATCATTTTTGTCCAGCTTGTACTAAATGTGATTCCTGACCTTGCTGGAAGCTCTAGGGGGCTGGTGTTCTCCCCCCGGGCCGTTAGACGGTTCGGGGGTTCTTGAATTTCCAGTGTGGATATTTTTGATAGGGTTTTTGCTGACCATATAAGTTATCTTTCTATATTCTGCTATTAGCTAGTGGGCCTCTCTTTGCTAAATTCCTAGCTCATTCTTATGTTTGTCTTTTCCTCTTACCTCACCGTTATTATTTGTGGGGGGCTTCTATCCAACTTTTTGGGGTATTTCCTCTGGAGGCAAGAAAGGTCTTTCTTTTCCCTTCTAGGGGTAGTTAGCTCTCCGGCTGGCGCGAGACGTCTAGGATCAACGTAGGAACGTTCCCCGGCTGCTGGTATTTGTGGTGCTAGGATTAGTTATATGGTCAGCCCAGTTACCACTGCCCTATGAGCTGGTTTTCTGTATTTACTGACTTAGCATTATTCCTGAGACCCTCTGCCATTGGGGTCATAACAGTACTTGGTGATGCCTTTTGGGCTTTCTAATGCTCCCTCAGTATTTCAGTCCTTTATGCATGATATTTTCCGGAAGTATCTGGATAAATTTATGATTGTTTATCTGGACGATATTCTGGTTTTCTCTGAAGATTGGGACTCACATGTGGAGCAGGTCAGGATGGTGTTTCAGGTTTTGCGTGAGAATGCCTTGTTTGTTAAAGGCTCAAAGTGTCTCTTTGGAGTACAGAAAGTTCCCTTTTTGGGGTTTATTTTTTCCCCTTCTGCTGTGGAGATGGACCCAGTCAAGGTCCGAGCTATTCATGAGTGGACTCAACCCACGTCAGTTAAGAGTCTTCAAAAGTTCTTGGGTTTTGCTAACTTCTACCGTCGCTTTATCGCTAATTTTTCTAGCGTTGTTAAACCTTTGACGGATATGACCAAGAAAGGTTCTGATGTTGCTAACTGGGCTCCTGCAGCCGTGGAGGCGTTCCAGGAGTTGAAGCGCCGGTTTACTTCGGCGCCTGTTTTGTGCCAGCCTGATGTCTCACTTCCCTTTCAGGTCGAGGTGGATGCTTCTGAGATTGGGGCAGGGGCCGTTTTGTCACAGAGAGGCCCTGGTTGCTCGGTAATGAGACCATGTGCTTTCTTCTCTAGGAAGTTTTCGCCTGCTGAGCGGAATTATGATGTGGGCAATCGGGAATTACTGGCCATGAAGTGGGCATTTGAGGAGTGGCGTCATTGGCTCGAGGGTGCTAAGCATCGTGTGGTGGTCTTGACTGATCACAAAAATTTGATGTATCTCGAGTCTGCTAAATGCTTGAATCCTAGACAGGCCCGCTGGTCATTGTTTTTCTCCCGTTTTGACTTTGTGGTCTCGTATTTACCAGGTTCAAAGAATGTGAAAGCTGATGCTCTTTCAAGGAGCTTTGTGCCTGACTCTCCTGGAGTCACAGAACCTGTTGGTATTCTTAAAGAAGGAGTTATTTTGTCAGCCATTTCTCCTGATTTGCGACGTGTGTTGCAGAGATTTCAAGCTGGTAGACCTGACTCTTGTCCACCTGACAGACTGTTTGTTCCTGATAAGTGGACCAGCAGAGTCATTTCCGAGGTTCATTCCTCGGTGTTGGCAGGTCATCCGGGAATTTTTGGCACCAGAGATCTGGTGGCTAGGTCATTTTGGTGGCCTTCCTTGTCACGGGATGTACGGTCATTTGTGCAGTCCTGTGGGACTTGTGCTCGAGCTAAGCCTTGCTGTTCCCGTGCCAGCGGGTTGCTCTTGCCCTTGCCTGTCCCGAAGAGGCCTTGGACACATATTTCCATGGATTTCATTTCTGATCTCCCGGTGTCTCGGGGTATGTCTGTCATCTGGGTGGTATGTGATCGCTTTTCAAAAATGGTCCATTTGGTGCCTTTGCCTAAGCTGCCTTCCTCTTCCGATCTGGTTCCTGTGTTCCTTCAGAATGTGGTTCATTTACACGGCATTCCTGAGAATATTGTGTCTGACAGAGGATCCCAGTTTGTTCCCAGGTTCTGGCGATCCTTTTGTGCTAGGATGGGCATTGATTTATCGTTCTCGTCTGCCTTTCATCCTCAGACTAATGGACAAACTGAGCGAACTAATCAGACTCTGGAAGCTTACTTGAGGTGTTTTGTTTCGGCAGATCAGGATGATTGGGTGACCTTCTTGCCGTTGGCTGAGTTTGCCCTAAATAATCGGGCTAGTTCCGCTACTTTGGTTTCGCCATTTTTCTGCAACTCTGGTTTCCATCCTCGTTTTTCCTCGGGACATGTGGAGCCTTCTGACTGTCCTGGAGTAGATTCTGTGGTGGATAGGTTGCAGCAGATCTGGAATCATGTGGTGGACAACTTGAAGTTGTCACAGGAGAAGGCTCAGCGTTTTGCCAACCGCCGCCGCGGTGTGGGTCCCCGACTTCGTGTTGGGGATTTGGTGTGGCTGTCTTCTCGATTTGTTCCTATGAAGGTCTCCTCTCCTCAATTTAAGCCTCGCTTCATCGGTCCTTACAAGATATTGGAAATCCTTAATCCTGTGTCCTTTCGCTTGGATCTTCCGGTTTCGTTTGCCATTCACAACGTGTTCCATAGGTCTTTGTTACGACGCTACGTTGTGCCTGTGGTTCCTTCTGCTGAGCCTCCTGCTCCGGTGTTGGTTGAGGGCGAGTTGGAGTACGTGGTGGAGAAGATCTTGGATTCTCGTCTCTCCAGGCGGAGGCTTCAGTATTTGGTCAAGTGGAAGGGTTATGGTCAGGAGGATAATTCCTGGGTGGTTGCCTCTGATGTGCATGCGGCCGATTTGGTTCGTGCCTTTCACGCTGCTCATCCTGATCGCCCTGGTGGTCTTGGTGAGGGTTCAGTGACCCCTCCTTAAGGGGGGGTACTGTTGTGAATTAGAGTTTTTTGGCTCCCTCTAGTGGTTACTAGTGATATGACTCTGGGATTTCCTTCCCTCTGTCTGCACCCAGCTGGGTCGTTACTTCAGGGGTGTTGCTATATTAACCTCCTGGAACCTTAGTCCATTGCCTGGCATCGGTGTTATCAGACACATTCTGTTTGCTGGTCCTGGTTCGTGTTAAATTAAGCTAAGGCTTGCTTCTTTGTTTTTTGGGTTATTTGTTTGCTATCATTTTTGTCCAGCTTGTACTAAATGTGATTCCTGACCTTGCTGGAAGCTCTAGGGGGCTGGTGTTCTCCCCCCGGGCCGTTAGACGGTTCGGGGGTTCTTGAATTTCCAGTGTGGATATTTTTGATAGGATTTTTTGCTGACCATATAAGTTATCTTTCTATATTCTGCTATTAGCTAGTGGGCCTCTCTTTGCTAAATTCCTAGCTCATTCTTATGTTTGTCTTTTCCTCTTACCTCACCGTTATTATTTGTGGGGGGCTTCTATCCAACTTTTTGGGGTATTTCCTCTGGAGGCAAGAAAGGTCTTTCTTTTCCCTTCTAGGGGTAGTTAGCTCTCCGGCTGGCGCGAGACGTCTAGGATCAACGTAGGAACGTTCCCCGGCTGCTGGTATTTGTGGTGCTAGGATTAGTTATATGGTCAGCCCAGTTACCACTGCCCTATGAGCTGGTTTTCTGTATTTACTAACTTAGCATTATTCCTGAGACCCTCTGCCATTGGGGTCATAACAAATCCCTATCTGATGTATTTAAAAACCTGGTAATCTGTACAATACCTGTATGAGCAGGGTTCAGAGAGGAAATTTCCAATGTGGACACGCTGGATAGAACAGCTCTTGTGCGCACGGCTCAAAGAAAGAGGGGTGGAGGCCTCCCCAGTCTTGTGGACACAAGAGAACAATTATGTAAAACCAGAACACATGAACTGCTGGAACAGTAAACAAGCCCTTAGAGACATGTTCACACCACCAAGAGACTTGAAAACACAAAAAAGCACAGTAAAACCAAAAACACTCTGTTGCAAAAAAAAATCACAGTGAACAGCAAGTGCTAGTAAAAAGATGGAAAAAACAGGGTATTTGGTTGATACGTTTTTTGCAAAAAATTTATACTAAGCCGCTCTACCAAACGTCAAGGTGTACCCATATAGAGCAGTCCAATCTGATGTATACAATCCCTATCTGATGTATTTAAAAATCTGATCATCTGTATATTATCTGTATGAGTAGGGTCCAGAGAGGAAATGCCCAACATAGACACACTGGATAGAAGAGCTCTTGTGCGCACGGCTCAAAAAAAAAGAGGGGTGGAGGCCTCCCCAGTCCTTGCCCTGAGACACCCATATCCTTTCCTGCAGGGCTTTAAACAAAAAAAAGTGACCTTCAGCCACATGGAAAACCGAGGCCTGGAATGAGACGGAGAGCATGACTATCACTCTGCAGACTGTTTCACAGCACAACATCCCAGAGCAGGTTTTCCCAACATCTGCCTAGCATGTCCAAGATTAACACTTGCTTTTATTATTTCTAGTCTGCATTGCAGTCACAGCTACGCCCGTGGCTGCCATGCACTCCTATGGCCTTCATAATCCTCCTTGAACAACCTGGGGAGAACAAACAGCGATGCCTACAGGTAACACCAGGTCACTGCCTCACAGCATTTTAACCCCTTCCCGACCTGTGATGCCACGTAGGCGTCATGAAAGTCGGTGCCAATCCGACCTGTGACGCCTATGTGGCGTCATGGAGGGATCGCGTCCCTGCAGGTCGGGTGAAAGGGTTAACTCCAATTTCACCCGATCTGCAGGGACAGGGGGAGTGGTACTTCAGCGCAGGGAGGGTGGCTTCACCCCCTCGTGGCTACGATCGCTCTGATTGGCTGTTGAAAGTGAAACAGCCAATCAGAGCAATTTGTAATATTTCACCTATGAAAATGGTGAAATATTACAATCCAGCCATGGCCGATGCTGTAATATCATCGGCCATGGCTGGAAACCCTTATCTGCCCCCCCACCGCCACCGATCTCCTCCCCAGTCTTCCGTCCTGTACTCCGCTCCCCTCCGTCTGCCTGTCCTCTCCCCCGTCCTCCTGTCCGCTCCCCCAGTGCTCCGATCCCACCCCGCCATGCTCCGATCCCCCCGTGCTCTGATCCCCCCTCATACTTACCGAGCCTCCCGGTGTCCATCCGTCTGCTCCATGGGCGCCGCCATCTTCCAAAATGGCGGGCGCATGCGCTGTGCGCCCGCTGAATCTGCCGGCCAGCAGATTCGTTCTAGGCACATTTTTATCACTGTGATCAAAATAAAAAAAAATAGTAAATGAACCCCCCCTTTATCACTCCCATAGGTAGGGACAATAATAAAAATAAAGAAAATATATTTACTTTTATTTTTACACTAGGGTTAGGGTTAGAACTAGGGTTAGGGCTAGGATTAGGGTTAGAATTAGGGTTAGAATTAGAATTAGGGTTAAGGTTAGAATTAGGCTATGTGCACACGGTGCGGATTTGGCTGCGGATCCGTGGCGGATTGGCTGCTGCGGATTCGTATCAGTTTTCCATCAGGTTTACAGTACCATGTAATCCTATGGAAAACCGAATCCGCTGTGCCCATGGTGCGGAAAATACCGCGCTGAAACGCTGCATTGTATTTTCCGCAGCATGTCAATTCTTTGTGCGGATTCCGCAGCACTTTACACCTGTTCCTCCACAGGAATCCACAGGTGAAATCCGCACAAAAAAACGCTGGAAATCCGCGGTAAATTCGCAGGTAAAACGCAGTGCATTTTACCTGTGGATTTTTCAAAAATGGTGCGGAAAAATCTCACACGAATCCGCAATGTGGGCACATAGCCTTAGGGTTAGCGTTGGAATTAGAGTTAGGGTTGGAATTAGGGCTAGGGTTGGAAATAGGGTTAAGATTAGGCTTGTGGTTAGGGTTATGGTTAGGGTTAGGGGTGTGTTGGGGTTAGGGTTGTGGTTAGAGTTGGGATTAGGGTTAGGGTTGGGATTAGGGTTGGGATTAGGGTTAAGGGTGTGTCGGGGTTAGGGTTATGGTTAGGGGTGTGTTGGGGTAAGGGTTGTGATTAGGGTTATGGCTAGAGTTGGGATTAGGGTTAGGGGTGTGTTGGGGTTAGTGTTGGAGTTAGAATTGAGGGGTTTCCACTGTTTAGGCACATCAGGGGTCTCCAAACGCAACATGGCGCCACCATTGATTCCAGCCAATCTTGCGTTCAAAAAGTCAAATGGTGCTCCCTCCCTTCCGAGCCCTGACGTGCGCCTAAACAGTGGTTTACCCCTGCTTATGGGGTACCAGCATACTCAGGACAAACTGGGCAACAACTATTGGGGTCCAATTTCTCCTGTTACCCTTGCAAAAATAAAAAATTGCTTGCTAAAACATAATTTTTGAGGAAAGAAAAATGATTTTTTATTTTCACGGCTCTGCGTTATAAACTTCTGTGAAGCACTTGGGGGCTCAAAGTGCTCACCACACATCTGGATAAGTTCCTTGGGGGATCTAGTTTCCAAAATGGGGTCACTTGTGGGGGGTTTCTACTGTTTAGGCAGATCAGGGGCTCTGCAAATGCAACGTGACGGCCGCAGACCAATCCATCAAAGTCTGCATTTCTAAACATCACTACTTCCCTTCCTTGCCCCGACTTGTGCCCAAACAGTGGTTTACCCCCACATATGGGGTACCAGCATACTCAGGACAAACTGGGCAGCAACTATTGGGGTCTAATTTCTCCTGTTACCCTTGTGAAAATAAAAAATTGCTTGCTGAAACATAATTTTTGAGGAAAGAAAAATGATTTTTTATTTTCACGGCTCTGCGTTATAAACTTCTGTGAAGCACTTGGGGGTTCAAAGTGCTCACCGCACATCTAGATTAGTTCCTTGGGGGATCTAGTTTCCAAAATGGGGTCACTGTTTATGCACATCAGGAGCTCTGCAAACGTAACATGATGCCCGCAGACCATTCCATCAAGGTGTACATTCCAAAACGTCACTACTTCCCTTCTGAGCCCTGACGTGTGCCCAAACAGTGGTTCCCCCCCACATATGGGGTATCAGCGTACTCAGGACAAACTGGACAACAACGTTTGGTATCCAATTTCTCCTGTTACTCTTGTGAAGATAAAAAATTGAGGGCTAAAAAATAATTTTTGAGTAAAGAAAAAAGATTTTTTATTTTCACGGCTCTGCGTTATACACTTCTGTGAAGCACTTGAGGGTTTAAAGTTGTCACCGCACATCTAAATTAGTTCCATGGGAGGTCTTATTTCCAAAATGGGGTCACATGTGGGGGAGCTCCAATGTTTAAGCACACAGGGGCTCTCCAAACACGACATGGTGTCCGCTAACGATTGGAGCTAATTTTTCATTCAACAAGTCAAATGGCGCTCCTTCCCTTCCAAGCCCTGCCGTGTGCCCAAACAGTGGTTTACCCCCACATTTGAGGTATCAGTGTACTCAGGAGAAATTGCCCAATAAATTTTATTATCCATTTTATCATGTTGCCCATGTGGAAATGAACAAATTGAGACTAAAATAATTTTTTTGTGAAAAAAAAAAAGTACTTTTCCATTTTTACGGATCAATTTGTGAAGCACCTGGAGGTTGAAAGTGCTCACTATGCATCTAGATAAGTTCCTTGAGGGGTCTAGTTTCCAAATTGGGGTCACTTGTGGGGGAGCTCCAATCTTTAGGTACCCAGGGGCTCTCCAAACGCGACATGGTGTCCGCTAACGATTGGAGCTAATTTTTCATTCAAAAGTCAAATGGCGCTCCTTCCCTTCCGAGCCCTGCCGTGTGCCCAAACAGTGGTTTACCCCCACATATAAGGTATCAGTGTACTCAGGAGACATTGCCCAATAAATTTTATTATCCATTTTATCATGTTGCCCATGTGGAAATGAAAAAATTGAGGCTAAAATAATTTTTTTGTGAAAAAAGTACTTTTGCATTTTTACGGATCAATTTGTGAATCACCTGGGGGTTCAAAGTGCTCACTATGCATCTAGATAAGCTCATTGGGGGGTCTAGTTTCCAAAATGGGGTCACTTGTGGGGGAGCTCCAATGTTTAGGCACACAGGGGCTCTCCAAACGCGACATGGTGTCCGCTAAAGATTGGAGAAAATTTTTCATTGAAAAAGTCAAATGGCGCTCCTTCCCTTCCGAGCCCTGCCGTGCGCCCAAACAGTGGTTTCCCCCATTATGGGGTATCGGCGTACTCAAGACATATTGTACAATAACTTTTGGTTCCAGTTTCTCTTTTTACCCTTGGGAAAATAAAAAAATTGTTGCTAAAAGATAATTTTTGAGACTAAAAAGTTAAATGTTCATTTTTTCCTTCCATGTTGCTTCTGCTGCTGTGAAGCACCTGAAGGGTTAATTAACTTTTTGAATGTGGTTTTGAGCACCTTGAGGGGTGCAGTTTTTAGAATGGTGTCACTTTTGGGTATTTTCAGCCATATAGACCCTTCAAACTGACTTCAAATGTGAGGTGGTCCCTAAAAAAAATGGTTTTGTAAATTTTGTTGTAAAAATGAGAAATCGCTGGTCAAATTTTAACCCTTATAACTTCCTAGCAAAAAAAATGTTGTTTCCAAAATTGTGCTGATGTAAAGTAGACATGTGGGTAATGTTATTTATTAACTATTTTGTGTCACATAACTCTCTCGTTTAACAGAATAAAAATTCTAAATTTGAAAATTACGAAATTTTCAAATTTTTCGCCAAATTTCCATTTTTTTCACAAATAAATACAAAAATTATCGACCTAAATTTACCACTAACATGAAGCCCAATATTTCTCGAAAAAACAGTCTCAGAACCGCTAGGATCCGTTGAAGCATTCCTGAGTTATTACCTCATAAAGGGACACTGGTCAGAATTGCAAAAAACGGCCAGGTCATTAAGGTCAAAATAGGCTGGGTCATGAAGGGGTTAAATGATAAAAAAATCTGTGCAAGTTTGGTATCTCTGTAAATGTACTTGGCTAACATTTTTTAAATAAAAAAAGCATAAACGCCATCCCACCGCAACAAGGTGTACCCAATCAGGATGGTCCCTACTCTATTATATTGCCCCACTATTTGCCAGCTAGCCTCAAAATAGAAGGGGCAGATCTGGACTTGGGCCTGAGTGTGTTTTACACCTGTCTGTAGAAAGCTGAATAGATAAAGATGCACAGATCTAGGGGGCAGCCACACCCCCAAATTTACTGAGTACAAGGAACTGAAGGAAAAACCAAAAACAGGCCAGCTAGCATAAGTGTAATATGTAGGCGCACATACACACCGTGTCCATGAACAAATAAATATAAACTAGAGTGAAAGCACTAAATAGAAACCCTACTGTAAGAAAATAGTAAAAAACTGAATATATCTGTCATAGTGTGTGACTACACTGTGTGCACAATTATTAGGCACATGCTTTTCAACTCCAAGCTGTATATACGTGAAGCGACCTGGAAGCTCTTATACCCCAGCGTTGTCATATTCCAAAACTGCTACCTCCCAAAGTGGAAAGGAGAAAATCCAGCTCAACGATGCAGTGAAAAATCCATAACTTTATTTCACTTCAAAAATAGCGTGTAAGGATAAAACATCAGCACATTAATGTGCTGATGTTTTATCCTTACACGCTATTTTTGAAGTGAAATAAAGTTATGGATTTTTCACTGCATCGTTGAGCTGGATTTTCTCCTTTCCTGTTTGCCTGCGCCCTGACACAGCGGTTCCGTGCTCCGAGCCTTCGGGAA
This sequence comes from Ranitomeya variabilis, assembly GCF_051348905.1. NCBI lineage: Eukaryota > Metazoa > Chordata > Amphibia > Anura > Dendrobatidae > Ranitomeya > Ranitomeya variabilis. The sequence continues at coordinate 154,490,878 of NC_135235.1, read as the reverse complement.
TGTCGATATGGTGAGCTGGACTTTGTTTCTTCTTACCTCCCAAAGTGCACAGTGCTCAGCGCTCACAGACATGGCCAGGGTAAGGAAAGCTGAAACCTGACCACCACTGAGCAAGACGCAAGATCAACACTAGGCCAAAAAAATATCTGAAGAAAGATTTTTTTCAAAGGTTCTATGGACTGATGAAAAGAGAGTGACTCTTGAGGGACCAGATGGATGGGCCTGTGGATGGATCAGTAATGAGCCCAGACTTCACTTCCACTCAGATGCCAGCTATGTGAAGCTGGGTTACTACTATAGGCTGGTATTATTAAAAATCAGATAGTTGGATCTTTTGGGTTGTCGTGGACTCAAAATAAATTCCCAAATCTACTGCCAATTTTTAGAAGACACTTTCTTCAAGCAGTGGTACAGAAAAAAGTCTGCATCTTTCAAGAAAACCATGATTTTTCTACATGACAAAGCTCCAATGCATGCATCAAAGTGTCCACTGCTTGGCTGTCAGTAAAGGCCTTAAATATAAAAGAATAATGACACGGCTCCTTCCTCAACTGACCTAGAACCTTTTGAGAACTTGTGGTCCCTTCACCACCTCAGCATTTTTTTTTTTTCAGCGCTGCAGTGATGTAACTAATGTAAGGTCCCTGCATCTAACATTATAATTACCAATGCCATCTGTAGGGGGACTACACATGAAGTGGGGGATGGGGACTGCACCTGATGAAGTGTGTCTGAGGAGGGACTGCACATGATGAAATGAAAGAGGGATGGGGGCTGCAAATGGTGAAGGCGTACTGCAGATGAAGTGTGGGGGTGATAGGTTTGCATGTTAATGACAGGCCAATTTTTACAATTCTGACCACTGTCCCTTTATGAGGTTACAACTCTGGAACGCTTCAACGGATCCTGGTGACTCTGACAAGGTTTTCTCTTGGCATATTGTTCTTCATGATAATGGTAAAATTTCTTTGATATGACTTGCGTTTATCTGTGAAAAAAATTGAAATTTGGCGAAAATTTCGCAATTTTCCAACTTTGAATTTTCATGCCCTTAAATCACAGAGACATGTCACACAAAATACTTACTAAGTAACATTTCCCACATGTATACTTTACATAAGCACAATTTTGGAACAACATTTTTTTGTTAGGAAGTTATAAGGGTTAAAAGTTGACCAGCGATTTCTCATTTTTGCAACACCATTTTTTTTAGGGACCATATCACCTTTGAAGTCACTTTGAGGCAAGGCCGTATTTGCCCCTAGGCACTTGAGGGCACATGCCTAGGGCGCCAGGATGCGGGAGGCGGCACCTGAGCAAGTTTTTGTGGTTTTTTTACATTAAAGTCCGAGGTCACTGCTCGCACGCCAGCCCATGCATACAAGATGGGACGGGGGAGGAGGGGAGCAGAGCCATGCATCCAAGATGGGATGGGGGGAGCAGAGCGATGCATCCAAGATGGGACGGGGGGGGGGGGCAGAGCCATGCATACAAGATGGGACAGGGGAGTGGAGCCATGTATACAAGATGGGACGGGGGGAGCAGAGCCATGCATACAAGATGGGATGGGGAGAGCAGAGCCATGCATACAAGATGGGATGGGAGGAGAGCAGAGCCATGCATACAAGATGGGACGGGGGGAGAGCAGAGCCATGCATACAAGATGGGACAGGGGAGAGCAGAGCCATGCCTACAAGATGGGATGGGGGAAGCAGAGCCATGCATACAAGAAGGGACGGGGAGGAGCAGAGCCCTGCTTACAAGATGGGATGGGGGAGCCATGCATACAAGACGGGACAGGGGGACCATGCATACAAGATGGGACGGGGGGAGCCAAGCCATGCATGCACAGGTGGAGGGAGGGGGAGCCAAGCCATGCATTCAAGATGGGATAGGGGAGCCGAGCCATGCATACAAGATGGGACAGGGGAGCCGAGCCATGCATACAAGATGGGACAGGGGAGCCGAGGCATGCATACAAGGTGAGACCTGGGGAGCCGAGCCATGCATACAAGATGGGACAGGGGAGCCGAGCCATGCATACAAGGATGGGAGGAGGGGGAGCCGAGCCATGCGTACAACAGGGGGAGCCACACAGAGCAGGACAGGACGGGGGGAACCACGTATACCGGGATAGGAATGAGGGGACAATACATACCCGGCTTATACTCAAGTCAATAAGCTTACCCAGTTTTCCGTGGCAAAATTAGGTGCCTCGGCTTATACTTAGGTCAGCTTATACTCAAGTATATATGGTATGTAATATATACACATGTATGTGTGTGTCTCTCTATATATAGCTTTGTCGCCATAAAAGGAGGGGGGCCCAGACACAGTTCTTGCACAGGGGCCCCAATCTGGGGAATGGGTGGCATGTATGAGGAAACAGTACGCGGTAATGGGGGTATGTATGAGGAAACAGTACAGGGGAATGGGGGCATGTATGAGGAAACAGTACGGAGGAATGGGGGCATACATGAGGAAACAGTATGGGGAATGGGGGACATGTATGAGGAAACAGAACGGGGGAATGGGGGCATACATGAGGAAACAGTACGGGGGAATGGGGGGCATGTATGAGGAAACAACGGGGGAATGGGGGGCATGTATGAGGATACAGTACGGGGGAATGTATGAGGAAACAGTATGGGGAATGGGGGGCATGTATGAGGAAACAGTATTGAGAATGGGGGGCATGTATGAGGAAACAGTACTGGGCAATGGGGGGCATGTATGAGGAAACAGTATGGGGAAATAGGGGGCATATATGAGGAAACAGTACTGGGGAATGAGGGGCATGTATGAGGAAACAGTACTGGGGAATGAGGGCATGTACGAGAAAACAGTATGGGGGAATGGGGGCATGTATGATAAACAGTACTGGGCAATGGGGGCATGCATGAGGAAACAGTATGGGGGATGGGTGCAGACAGTATGGGGAGCGAACGGGGGAATGTATGTGGACACAATGAGTAGAGGTGAAAAATGTATGTGGACAGAGTACGGGGTGTAGCTTAGTATACATTTTTTGCAAAAAACGTATCAACCAAATACCCTGTTTTTTACATCTTTTTACTAGCACTTGCTGATTACTGTGATTTTTCTTCAATGGAGTGTTTTTGGTTTTACTGTGCTTTTTTGTGTCTTCAAGTTTCTTGGTGGTGTGCGAACATGTTCCTACAGACTTGTTCACTGTGCAAGTAGCCCATGTGTTTCTGTTTCCATAATTGTTCTCTTGTGTCTACAAGACTAGAGAGTTAAGGCCCCGTCTCACATAGCGAGATCGCTAGCGAGATCGCTGCTGAGTCACTAGTTTTGTGACGCAACAGCGACCTCAGTAGCGATCTCGCTATGTGTGACACGTACCAGCGATCAGGCCCCTGCTGTGAGATCGCTGGTCGTGTCGGAATGGCCTGGACCTTTTTTTGGTCGTTGAGGTCCCGCTGACATCGCTGAATCAGTGTGTGTGACACCGATCCAGCGATGTCTTCACTGGTAACCAGGGTAAACATCGGGTTACTAAGCGCAGGGCCGCGCTTAGTAACCCGATGTTTACCCTGGTTACCAGCGTAAATGTAAAAAAAAACAAACAGTACATACTCACCATCTGATGTCCGTCAGGTCCCTAGCCGTCTGCTTCCTGCTCTGAGTGCCGCCGTACAGTGAGAGCGCAGCACAGCAGTGACGTCACCGCTGCGCTCTGCTCTCACTGTACGGCGGCTCAGTCAGAGCAGGAAGCAGACGGCAAGGGACCTGACGGACACCGAAAGGCGAGTATGTACTGTTTGTTTTTTTTGGTAACCAGGGTAAACATCGGGTTACTAAGCGCGGCCCTGCGCTTAGTAACCCGATGTTTACCCTGGTTACCCGGGTGCTGCAGGGGGACTTCGGCATCGTTGAAGACAGTTTCAACGATGCCAAAGTCGTTCCCCTGATCGTTGGTCGCTGGAGAGAGCTGTCTGTGTGACAGCTCCCCAGCGACCACACAACGACTTACCAACGATCACGGCCAGGTCGTATCGCTGGTCGTGATCATTGGTAAATCGCTATGTGAGACGGGGCCTTTATCCAACACTCCTTGTGGGCTATCTGCACAAAAGCTGTTCCATTCAGCGTGTCCACATGGACATTTCCTCTCTGAACCCTGCTCATACAGGTAATATACAGATGATCAGGTTTTTAAATACATCAGATAGGGATTGCATACATCAGTTAGGACTGCTCTATATGGATATACCTTGACGTTTGGTGGAGCAGCTTAGTATACATTTTTTGCAAAAAAACGTATCAACCAAATACCCTGTTTTTTATATCTTTTTACTAGCACTTGCTGATTACTGTGATTTTTCTTTAACGGAGTGTTTTTTTTTTACTGTGCTCTTTTGTGTCTTCGGGTTTGTAATGAGTCTGCAGTCATTCTTTGTGACTGCAGACTTCTGAATTTTCACAGTGCGCTCTGCACCCTGTCAGGATTCTCTCGTGCGAGAAAATCCTAAAAGTGTGCAGTGCATTCGTTGTGAGAATTCAGAAGCCTGCGAAGTCAGGATTCAGCACTGCAGGTTCCAGCAGTGATCACATGGACACTTCACTCATATTTGACTTTCATACTTGTGGTCCTGTGACATCAAGCTTCTCTTCTGCTTCTCTCAGTTTTTCACTGAACATTGAGAGCATTAGGGATAGCGGCTCGTGGGTACACGACTAAGTGTGCAAATCGCATATGTCCTTGGGAAGGGGGGGGGGCAAAATGAATTCTCGCCTCGGGTGCCAGAAAACCTAGATACGCCTCTGCCAGTATGCTACTGCGAGCGGTGATTACCTGGTCTGGAGGAGGGATGTCTGTACAGAGGCAGTGAGGCAGGGACTGAGGGTGTGCACAGAGAGGATGGAGACCTGGAAACTGCCCGTCCCTGTCTACGCCGTAGCCTGGAGCCCTCATTATCGTAGGAATATGTCAGTTAATAAATTGTTTTTCTAAAGCTTTATAGTGTATTTTTAGGTCTGGAAGGGATGGTTAGGGATGAGCTAGCAAGGTGCAGGAACAGGTAGTGACGGATACTTGCGGACATGTGCGGCACTTGTGGTTGTGCCCTTGCGTTGAGACAAAAAAACACTGTTAGCAGCGTTTTTTCCATTGCTGCAAGTACTGCATTTGCCGGATCATAGCAAAACCGCAAGTGCCGCACATGTCCGCAAGTCCCATAGGGAATGAATGAGGCCGAACGCACTGTAGCCGTCAGTGAGCTGTTACGCAGCAGATGCGGAAAAACTGCCAGATCTGCTGCAAAAGGCGACTTTCACATCAGCGATTTTTGACAAAGTCACTGCTGATAGTGTCATACTCACTAATGGGGGGAGGCAGCACTAAAAGTGCCTAGTGCAGCAGAAACTCTAAATACAGCCCTGCTTTGAGGTGTCTATATAATAGAAAATACACAAAAGTGACACCATTCTAAAAACTGCACCCCTCAATGTGCTCAAAACCACATTTAAGAAGTTTATTAACCCTTCATATTATTCACAGGAATTTTTGGAATGTTTAAAAAAAATGAACATTTAACTTTTTTCTTTCACAAAAAATTTCCTTCAGGTCCAATTTGTTTTATTTTACCAAGGATAACAGGAGAAATTGGACGCCAAAAGTTGTTGTGCAATTTGTCCTGAGTATGCCGATACCCGATATGGTGGGGTAAACCACTGTTTGGGTGCATGGCAGAGCTTGAAGGGAAGGAGCGCCGATTGACTTTTCAAAGCAAAATTGGCTGGAATTGAGATCGGACACCATGTCGTGTTTGGAGAGCCCCTGATGTGCCAAAACAGCGGAAACACCCCACAAGTGACACCATTTTGAAAATTAGACCCCCTAAGGAACTTATCTAGATGTGTGGTGAGCACTTTGAACCCCCAAGTGCTTCACAGAAATTTATAATGTAGAGCCGTAAAAATAAGAAAAAACATATTTTTTTCACAAAAATAATCTTTTCGCCACCCAATTTTTTATTTTCCCAAGGGTAGCAGGAGAAATTGGACCCCAAAAGTTGTTATGCAATTTGTCCTGAGTACGCTCATACCCCATATGTGGGGGGAACCACCGTTTGGGCGCATGGCAGAGCTCGGAAGGGAAGGAGCGCCATTTTGGAATGCAGACTTTGATGGAATGGTCTGCAGGCATCACATTGCGTTTGCATAGCGCTTGACAGAGGCATAACTACAACAGGCGCAGGGGTTGCAATTGCACCCGGGCCCTGGAGCCTAGGGGGCCCTAAAAGTCCCTTTGGCCTATAGAAAAAGACTATTGCTATTAAAGATTTAAAATATTTGGGGGGCCCGTTGGCCAGTTTCAAGTTACTCCATGGCCCCCTAATGTACCTAAACAGTAGAAACCCCCCACAAGTGACCCCACATTGGACTCTAGACCCCTCAAGGAACTAATCTAGATGTGCTGCGAGAACTTTGAACCCCCAAGTGTTTAACTAAAGTTATAACGTAGAACTGTGAAAAAATAAAATAATTTTCTTCCCACAAAAAAGATTTTTTAGCCCCCAACTTTTTATTTTCACAAGGATATCAGGAGAAATTGGACCACAAAAGTTGTTGCCCAGTTTGTCCTGAGTACACTGATACCCCACATGTGGGGGTAAACCACTGTTTGGGCGCACGGCAGAGCTCGGAAGGGAAGGAGCACCATTTTTACATTTTCAACACAGAATTGGCTGGAATTGAGATCGGATGCCATGTCATGTTTGGAGAGCCCCTGATGTGCCTAAACAGTGGAAACCTCCCAATTCTAACTTCAACCCTAACCCTAGAACACCCCCCAACCCTAATCTCAACCCTAACTATAGCCCTAACCACACACCTAGCCCGAACACAACTCGAACCCTAATCCCAACCCTAACCACACCCCTAACTCCAACACACCCCTAACCCCAACACACCCCTAATCCTAACCCTAACCATAACCCTAACCACACTCCTAACCCTGACACACCCCTAACCCTAATCCCAACCCTAAGCCCAACCCTAACTTTAACCCTATCCCTAACTTTAGCCCCAACCCTAACTTGAGCCCTAACCCTAAACCTAACTCTAATGGGAAAATGGAAATAAATACATTTTTTTATTTTATTATTTTTCCCTAACTAAGGGGGTGATATTGGGGGGTTTGATTTACTATTTATAGCGGGTTTTTATGTTTGGCAGCTGTCACGCACTAAAAGATGCTTTTTATTGCAAAAAATTGTTTTTGCATCACCGCATTTTGAGAACTATAATTTTTCCATATTTTGGCAGACAGAGTCATGTGATGGCTTGTTTTTGCAGGACGAGTTGACGTTTTTATTGGTACCATTTTCGGGCACATGCCATTTTTTGATCGCTTTTTATTCCGAATGAGCAAAAACCAGCAATTCATTAATTTCTTTTTCGCGGGGGCGTTTATACCGTTGCGCGTGTGGTAATATTGATAAAGCAGTTTTATTCTTCGGGTCAATACAATGATAGCGATACCTCATTTATACCTTTTTTTAAGTTTTGGTGCTTTTATATAATAAAAACTATTTTATATAAAAAATAATTATTTTTACATTGCTTTATTCTGAGAGCTATAACTTTTTTATTTTTCCGGTGATGGAGCTATATGGTGACTTGTTTTTTGCAGGACAAGATGACTTTTTCAGCGGTACCACATTTATTTATATTCGTCTTTTTGATTGCGTGTTATTCTACTTTTTGTTCAGCGGTATGATGATAAAGCATTGTTTTTTGCCTCCTCTTTTTTTTTTTTTACTGGTGTTCACTAAAGGGGTAAACTAGTGGGACAGTTTTATAGGTCGGGTCATTACGGACGATACTAAATATGTGTACTTTTATTGTTTAGATTTTTTTATTTTATTCAAATATTTATTTATTGATGGAATAAATATTGATTTTTTTTACTATTATATTTTATTTAAAAAAAATATTTTTACAATTATTATTATTTTTTTTTTAATTCATTCTAACTTTTACACTGTGTCCCACTATGGGATACTCATTTTGTACAGGCGGATCTCTTACGTATATGGCATGGGAATTAAGTCCCAGGTCACATGGACTGAATAGTACGTCCCAATGCCAGAAAGGGGTTAATGGTCATTTAAAAAAAAAAAAAATGTATGCGACTCCTTCCTTACAGAAAAATACATAAAAATATATTTATTTTTAATAGTTTAGAGTAGAGTAGGGCCCGGCCAAAAGAGTCTAGCGTGTCATGGTGGCAGCTTAAAAATTATTTTGGCCAGAACAAAAGCTGCTGGTTATGAATGTGATCGGGTGTTAGGTGGGAATTGTTAATATCTGATTGGTGAGGACTAGATTTGAGTGAATTTGTTTAGGTTCCCTCTTATTTGGCAAGCTACAGTGCTTACCGAATAAGCTGCAGAGGGAACCTGGATCGTGTCAGCTGATCAGCTGATTGGCGCAACAGCTGCATGTCACAGTCACAGCACGTGCATGGACAGCCTGTTTGTTGAGCTCTCCATGCATGTGTCATGAGAATCACACAGCTGCGACACATGCAGCTGCGCCGATCAGCTGATCAGCCGACGCGATCCAGGATGCCGGGTTTCCTCTGCAGCTTATTCAGCAAGCGATATAACTTGCCGGATTTTTCCGCACCAGTAGTGTATCATCGGGTGGTTTCGTCAAACTCAATCTGACAGGTGCCCCGCCCCCTATCAAAGTGTATCAAAGTGTGTAACCCCTCCCCTCCCTGTCAGACAGCTGTCCCTGTGTGTCTGCTCTCCCCTTTTGATACAGTTTGATATTGTTAATTTGATACAGTTATTACTATCCCAGTATTTGTTTTTATATTAGATTTTCATATGTAGTTGTTGTGAGATTGCATTCTGTAATCAGGGCAGTGTGTTTTATTACCAATGGTATGTCTCTATCAAAAGACTACTTGGTCATTATATGTTGTATTAAGTTTACTCTTATTTATTAAAGTATGTATCAGACACAATACATTGTATGTGGATTACAGCGTGATATACAATAACATACAGCAGGGATGAGTGTAATAATATGTTGTATTAAGTTTACTCTTATTTGCAAGTGCTGCTCAGGGAGCTGACCGCTACACATTTTTCATTGAAGCAGCGACAGCATAATTTTTCAGTGTGTCCAGGGGTTGTGTTAGGTGTGATATCCAGCTAGATGCTCGGGTGGTTAACAGATAAAAAAGCCACAAAGACGCCGCACCCTATACAGATAATGTCCATACAAAGTGCGGCCAGCTAACTACAGGCACGCTTTTTATACCGTAAAACTATATTATACAGCGCAACTAAATTTGTACCTACTGTATAAATATGTCTGTCATGCAAAACATATGTAATAAGTCTTTATACACGGTTAAATACCACAAGTGCTGAATACGCTAGTTATGATGTATTAACAGCTATTAACTACTGTATTACACAAATTATGTCATAATAAATATACGGTTAAATTATTAAAACATATAATGCCGCTAACCTATACCGCTAAACTTTAAATACAGTTTTAGAGATGCATAGTTAAATATAATTAAGAATTTGCGAATAATAAGACAAAATAGAATAATGCGGCGCTCTGTATATACTTACATTTAGAATAGCTCAGAGATTAGCCTGGTCTGACTTCTGCTGGATGTGTGCGGCACTACAGGGCTACAGACAGCTGTATTTATTCTGACTGGCAGAAAACAATCCAGCTGTTAACACTCAGAAACACACCCAGTTACGCCCCGCCACACGCCTTCTGTTAACACCCAGAACACACCCATACAGGCAATTATTGCTTGTATTAACTCAAGCGTGATATTGCCGGATTAAAACCTGAAATTTTATACAGTTGAATTTCTGAAAGACGCAGACGGCTGTTGAATAGCGACACACAATCATTTTATTCAATCATGACGTCTAATTCGTATGATTACATATTAGAAAAACAATATTTCACGCCTGAGGCACCCGGTTCATTCAGCGGAATTGACAAATTATTTAGAGAGACAAGAGACCGCAGAATAAATAAATCTGATGTGACTGACTGGTTGAATAAACAAGATGCCTACACGCTACACATACCTGTTAGAAAACGCTTTTTGACAAATAAAATTTACGTATCGGACATTGATGCACAGTGGCAAGCGGATCTCGTAAGTTTAATAGACTATTCAATGGAAAATGATAATGTCAAATACATCCTGATGGTGATTGATACTCTATCGAGATACGCATGGTGCGTGGCCTTATCAAACAAGACCGGTGCGAGTGTAGACAGATCATTCAAATTAATATTTCAAAATGATAAGCGCATACCGAGGGAATTGCAGACGGACCGCGGCAAAGAATTTATAAATTTGTCACTCAGGCAACTATGTAATATGCATAATATTCACCACTTTTTTACCAACAATAACGTGAAGGCAGCTATGGTAGAGCGCTTTAATCGCACATTAAAAACTCGTATGTGGCGCTATCTTACGAAGCATAATACCTTTAGGTACATTGATATTTTACCGGATTTGGTGCATAGCTACAACCATACTTATCACTCAACCATACGCTGTAGCCCGGCTGAAGAGAGTTCGCAAAACGCGATGCAAATCTGTCACAATATTTACAGTTCTACTATTACTAATAAGCCTATTAAACCGACTTTAAAAGTTGGAGATCATGTCAGAATTTCCCGCTATAAAGAGACCTTCTGTAAGGGCTATAAAAAAATTGTACAGCGAAGAGATTTTTTTAATTACCGCAGTCTCCAATGAATTTCATAAGCCTCTTTATAAAATTTGTGATTTAGCCGGTGACACTGTAGAGGGGTCATTTTATAAAGAAGAGCTGCAAAAAATACCTATGGATGAAAATCGTGTCTACAGAGTAGAAAAGATTTTGAGAAAAAAACGTGTCAGGGGTGTGAATCACTGCTTTGTCAAATGGCTGGGGTACCCCGAAAATTTCAATAGTTGGATCCAGGCTTCGGAGTTGACAGATATATAGTCATGGAAGCTGGTTCGTTTTTCGTCACATTACCCAGCAATTCCTCAATCAAAATCTACCCCGAAAACACCATATCGAGCTACAATACCAAGTTAGCGAGGGCCGTTCATCTTTCAGACGCTTATAAAGTGGCGTTAACGGAAATACAGTACCCCCATACGTGGAACACGTTTGAGGCTTTTGAAGGGAACTTCTATGCGGCTAAACACAACGATCCGTTAGAACATTATCACATAAAATCAGGATTTTACTCGAACATTCATAAGCTGGTTGGCGCGTTCAATGCCCGGATAGAAGCGCTGAATTTATCCACGCCTGCCTACAGAATACGGTATGATGAGCTACGCCGAGAGGTGATCCTGCCCCACCCAGCCCCTATACAGTTTGCTCTGGGTACAAAGCTAAAATTTATTTTCGGGCTACAGACCGTCGATGACTCACCCGTTGCTTTAATGCCGTGGAATCGTCGCTTTTACCCCGATTCAAAGGCTGGTTTTTATTCGCTTTTTGTATACACTGATATATTTCAACATCAGCTTGTAGGGGACAGTTACGTTCAACTGTTACGAACCGTAGAAGTTAGCGGCGATGATAATGATATTGTCACGGTGCGCTACACGCATCCCGATTACATACCGCTGTGCAAACAACACTTTGACTCCATAAACATTACAGTCATGTCGGACCAGGGTACGCCGGTTACATTCAGATACGGAAAGTGTATAGTGCGATTACATTTTAGACAGCGACAGAATTGACACGATAAAATGGTGTCTCAAATGGTGTATGGAGATCCCGCTGTTTATGCCCGCTACTATACTGCCCAGTCGGGGCACGGGCTAGAGGGGTTCCGCGGGAGCGAGTACATGTATGGCTCTGGCCTGGCCGGGATATTTAAAGGCTTATTTCGCCGCGCCGTGCCGCTTTTCAGAAAAGGCCTAGAATTAGTAAAACCGCACATAAAGACAGCGGTCCGGAACATCGCGACGGATGCCGTCACAACCGCCTCAACGGCCCTTATGAAACGGCTAAATACACAACCTCAGCAAGCCGGATCTGGGATAATTTATGTCGCTAAAAAAGCACAAAAAAGAAAAAGGCGCGCTTGCCCGCCTTTACCGCCGATGCTCATGAATAAAACTACCACCAAGAGACGCCCCCGTCAGAAACGAGTAAGACGCTTTGTGGACGACATCTTCTAATCAGTTATCATGGCCTTCCTGCATGACGCTTCTGTAGAGTGCGCAAAATCTGAACTGGATATTTTTGACGTACCACCGACACAAACAAGTATAGAGAAATCTCTATTTGTAGAAGTACAACCGGTTGCGGCTCTGTCAGACAATGGACCGTTGGAATTTTTCATATCTGGGAGCGGCGATTATTATTATGATCTGAACAATACGCTGCTGTACATAAGCTGTCGCATCGTGAAGCATGACAATACGGCTATTGTCGATGGTGCCCGTGTGGCGCTCATAAATTACCCTCTAGCCACTCTTTTTAACCAGGTCGATATTACTCTGGGAGACCGACTTATCTCACAATCGGACAATCTCTACAGCTATAGAGCGTACATAGAGACCCTTTTAAATTACATCTCGCAGACGCTGTCATCACAATTTACAGCCGGATTGTTCTATACAGTAAAGACACTGCGGGCCATCATAATGACCGGAGCTTGGATGGCTCAAATGCAGGGTTTATCAAAAGAGCCAATGCAGCTTCCCGCTCAAAGCCCATCGACCTCTTGGGCCCATTTTTGGGGATATATTTAACCAACCAAAGTTAATATTGAATGGACTTGACCTTAAGGTTAAGTTAACAAGAAATAAGGATGCTTTCTGCCTCATGTCCGCAGAAGCCGAACTGCTGAAGGTGCAAATCTCGCAAGCGGCTCTCTATGTGAAAAGAGTGCAGGTATCTCCGGCTGTCCGAATCGGCCACATCCAGGCCCTCCTATCCGCAACCGCCAAGTACGTTATTGACCGAACAGGCCTGAAAGTGTACTGCATTGCTGCAGGGACACGGATCACGAACCACGAGAACCTCTTCCTAGGCCAGATACCAAAAACTGTTATATTGGGGTTTGTAGATAATGAGGCGTTCAGTGGTTCTTACGCGAAAAACCCCCTGCAATTCCACCACTACCACGTCAACCATGCCGCTTTATATCTGGACGGCCAACAGATACCCGCGAGACCTTATAATCCTAATTTTAATGATGATTTAGCCATCAGAGAGTATATGGCGCTTGCCCATATATCTGGCAAGCAAAAGGCTGATTGTGCCATGGCGATAGATCGTGAAGAATTTATGGCTGGATTCACTCTATTTGCTTTTGATTTATCGCCTGATCAAGAGCCTGGAGGCCATTTCTCGCTCATTAAAACAGGTAACCTATGTGCTGAAGTCCGCTCTGCGCTAGCGACACCCCACACAATAAATATGATTGTTTTTGCAGTCAACCACACCATTCTGGAAATTAATAATAGACGTGAGATCTTGTACGATTTTAATTAAGTAACGATGGACAGTCTGCAGCTTACAGCGATACTGAAGGCCGATAATTATACAGACCGCATATTCCCCCGTGTGTTTCCGTGTGATTTGCTTCCGGAAGAAAGAGTGACTCAGAGACCCGCGGCATATATCGTGAATACAGATCCTGCGAATCAAGCTGGACGCCACTGGGTATTAATCGTACTCTACGATGATAAGACAGGCATATTTTTTGATAGTTATGGGTTTCGTGCGGTCAATATAATCTTCCCACGCGATTTTGCGGCATTCCTGAACAAGAACTGTGACTCGTATTGTTATCAAGATGCCCAAGTCCAAGATATGTATAGTCGTGTATGCGGAAATTATTGCGTATATGTATTACACCATTTAACGCTCGGGTTACCATTCAAGAAGCTTTTACAACATTTCACTTCTGACTTGCAAAGAAATGATAGAATCGTATCAGAGTTTGTGTCATCAAAATTAGCAACTTTAAAGAACCGTTATAACACTCGTCATCTTTTTCATCAAAAATGTATGTGTCTGTGCACAGTTGTATTGAGATTTAGCTGTATGTGTCTTTGTGCACAGCTGTATTGAGATTTAGCTAACATTGCAAAGTGTGCCTGTGGTTAGCTAAAGCTCAATATTGCATGGTCAGCCCCCTGAGCAGCACATCGCCCCATGCTGGATGTTATTGTATATCATGCTGTAATCCACATACAATGTATTGTGTCTGATACATACTTTAATAAAGCCTTTTAAAACTCATACAATGACTGTCATTTTTCATAATGTTGAGAATTATACTATCATGCAATGTTGAGAATTAGCTAACATTGCAAAGCGTGCCTGTGGTTAGCTGGCCGCACTTTGCATGGACATTATCTGTACAGGGTGTGGCGTCTTTGTGGCTTTTTTATCTGTTAACCACCCGAGCATCTAGCTGGATATCACACCTAACACAACCCCTGGACACACTGAAAAATTATGCTGTCGCTGCTTCAATGAAAAATGTGTAGCGGTCAGCTCCCTGAGCAGCACTTGCAAATAAGAGTAAACTTAATACAACATATTATTACACTCATCCCTGCTGTATGTTATTGTATATCACGCTGTTATCCACATACAATGTATTGTGTTTGATACATACTTTAATAAATAAGAGTAAACTTAATACAACATATAATGACCAAGTAGTCTTTTGATAGAGACATACCATTGGTAATAAAACACACTGCCCTGATTACAGAATGCAATCTCACAACAACTACATATGAAAATCTAATATAAAAACAAATACTGGGATAATAATAACTGTATCAAATTAACAATATCAAACTGTATCAAAAGGGGAGAGCAGACACAGGGACAGCTGGCTGACAGGGAGGGGAGGGGTTACACACTTTGATACACTTTGATAGGGGGCGGAGCACCTGTCAGATTGAGTTTGACGAAACCACCCGATGATACACTACTCGCACCGTTTTTGCAAAATCCGCAGGTAAAATGCACAGCGGATTACCCGCAGATTTACCATGGATTTCCTGTGGTTTTTGTACGGATTACACCTGCGGATTCCTATTGAGGAGCAGGTGTAAACCGCTGCGGAATCCGCACAAAAAAATTGACATGCTGCGAAAAATACAACGCAGCGTTTCCACGCGGTATTTTCTGCACCATGGGCACTGCGGATTTCATTTTCCATACGTTTACATGGTACTGTAACTGCTGCGAATCCGCAGATCTGCAGCAAAATCCAATGTTTGCCATAGACCAAGAGGGAACCCGAGCAACTTCGATCATCGCTACATCTGAACTCTCTGTCCAGAAAAGCGCATTGCTGGGAACAACTAACATCCTGCGCAGGACCCTCGAACTTCCAGGCCTCTGGTAGAGGACCCGAGAATGAGTAAGGACAAAAAAAAAAAAGACACACCATTATTTATGAAAAAGAGCTATTTTATTTAGCCCATGATGGCGACGTTTCGGTCCAAGGAAGTGAACCTTTTTCAAACAGTGAGCAAGTGCAAATGCTGAATATTTAAAGGGTGTACATAATTACAGTGTTTAGCAATAATATTACAAAAAAGAGCATAACTCTTGATTACAAAGAGAAGTGCAAAATGTTGTACAAATAGATATACATCTCATAAAGTGCAGTGCAATAATGTAAATATGAGAAACCTCATACAGTATGCATTGTAGTGCCAATTGACAATAAGTGTGCAGGTGTATATAATTAAAATTAATTATCAGCTCCATGGCTTACCCCATATAACACATAGAAATACACGCACCTGTCGGTGTCCTGTAGTGTTAAATGGATCCAAAGTTTGAACACATTAAAACAATTTGGATTAAATGCAGATTTTAGATTGCAAATAGTCCTTTGAGGTTGTACTACAGTATATACTTGAGTATAAGCCGAGATTTTCAGCCCAATTTTTAGGGTGAAAGTGCCCCTCTCGACTTATACTCGAGTCATTTTCCCAGGGAGTCTGCGGGGGAGGGTCAGCTGCGGCTGTCACATCATACTCACCTGCTCCCGGCACGGTCCCTGCTTCTCCGATGCGATGGTCTCTGGCACCGGCAGCTTGTTCCTGTGTTAAGCGGTCACGTGGTAATGCTCATTAAAGTAATGAATATGGACGATACTCCACTCCCACAGGGGTGGAGCACATATTCATTACCTTAATGAGCGGTAACGTGTGACAGCTGAACACAGGAACAAGCTGCCGGCGCCAGAGACCATTGCATTGGAGAAGTAGGGATCGCGCCAGGAGGGTGAGTATGACGGGGAAGGTGAGCCATGCGATATTCACCTGTCCTCATTCCACCGCTGGGCTCTGTCTTCCGTATCCTCTGGCCGTGACGTTCAGGTCAGAGGGCGCAATGATGTGGTTAGTGCGCGCCCTCTGCCTGAACAGTCACTGCAGAGAGCCAGAAGACACAGCGGCGCGTGGCGGTGGAACGGGGACAGGTGAATATCGCAAGTGCCGGAAGCCTGAGCCAGCGGCCCCATAGCGCGCCGGTGTCCACGCCTACTCAGGACCTCGGCACCTCTACCCCAGCGACGAGAAGTGAGTATGTCATTTTTTAACATTTTTTTATGGAGCATCTTATGGGACCATCAACCTTTATGCAGCATTATATGGGGCATAATCTATGGAGCATCTTATGGGACCATCAACCTTTGTGCAGCATTATATGGGGCATAATATTCTATGGAGCATCTTATGGGGCCCATCATGAACTTTATGGAGCATTAAATGGGGCATATTTTGTTTGGAGCATCTTATGGGGCCCATCATGAACTACATGGAGCATTATATGGGGCTCCTGATTCAATATGGATATTCAAAAACATTTAACCTACGGATGTCTCAATCAATTTTACTTTTATTGGTATCTATTTTTATTTTTGAAATTTACGAGTAGCTGCTGCATTTCCCACCCTAGGCTTATACTCGAGTCAATAAGTTTTCCCACTTTTTTGTGATAAAATTAGGGGTCTCGGCTTATACTCGAGTATATATGGTATATTATTGGCACTCCCTATCCTAAGGGAGATTTTTTATCTTCATTTTTTTGCATGGTAATATTACCGTATATACTCGAGTATAAGCCGTGATTTTCAGCCCATTTTTTGGGGCTGAAAGTCCCTCTCTCGGCTTATACTCGAGTCATACCCAGGGGTCGGCAGGGGAGGGGAGTCTAATAATACTCTCCTGCTCCCGACGTGGTCCCTGCAGGTCCCTGGTTCTCCCGGCGCTGCTTCTTCCTGTACTGAGCGGTCACATGGTACCGCTCATTACAATAATAAATATGGACCCGACTCCACTACCATAAGGGTGGAGCCGCATATTCATTACTGTAATGAGCGGTAATGGTGAACCAGGGACACCACGCTAGGAACAGGTGAGTTTAATGGGGAGGGGGAGCGCTGCGCGATATTCACCTCTCCTTGTTCTGGGCACCGCTCCGTCTTCAGCGTCTTCTGCAGTGACGCTCAGGTCAGAGGGCACGGTGACGTGGTTAGTCCGCGCCCCCTGGCTGAAAGTCAGTGCAGAAGACGCTGAAGACGGAGCGGCGCCCAGAACGAGGAGAGGTGAATATTGAAAGTGCCGGGGGCCTGAGCGGAGAGGTGAGTATGTGATTTATTTTTTTTTATCGCAGCAACAGCATATGGGGCAAATATCTCTATGGAGCATCTTATGGGGCCATATTCAACGATTGTGCAGCACTGTATTGGGCAAATATCTTTATGGAGTATTTTATGGGGCCATAATCAACGTTTGTGCAGCACTATAATGGGGCAAATGTGTCTGTATGGAGCATCTTATGGGGCCATAATTAGCATTTGTGCAGCACTATATGGGGCAAGTGTCTGTATGGAGCATCTTATGGGGCCATAATCAACGTTTGTGCAGCATTGTATGGGGCAACTATCTTTATGGAGCATCTTATGGGGCCATAACGTTTGTGCAGCACTATATGGGGTAAATATCTCTGTGGAGCATCTTATGGGGCCAAAATCAACATTTGTGCAGCACTGTATGGGGCAACTATCTTTATGGAGCATCTTATGGTGCCATAACGTTTGTGCATCATTATATGGGGTAAATATCTCTATGGAGCATCTTATGGGGCCATAATCAACATTTGTGCAGCATTATATTGGGCAAATGTGTCTATGGAGCATCTTATGGGGCCATTATTAACCTTTATGCAGGATTATATGGGGCATATTTTAATATGGAGCATCTTATGGGGCCCATCATAAACTTTATGGAGCATTATATGGGGTGTATTTTGTATGGAGCATCTTATGGGGCCCATCATGAACTGTATGGAGAATTATATGCGGCTCCTGATTCAATATAGATATTCAAAAACGCATAACCTACTGATGTCTCAATTAATTTTACTTTTATTGGTATCTATTTTTACTTTTGAAATTTACCGGTGGCTGCTGTATTTCCCACCCTAGGCTTATACTCGAGTCGTTAAGTTTTCCCAGTTTTTTGTGGCAAAATTAAGGGGGTCAGCTTATACTCTGGTCGGCTTATACTCGAGTATATACGGTATTTCTTTTCTGTTTTTCAGATTATTTGAATCATGATCCATGACTTGCCCCATTAACAAAATCTACAAGGATTTTTTTGTCACTTAACAAGAATTTTCATTTTTTTGGGGACATGTTCTCTCTGAAAAGCATCTACATCAATAAACAAGAGGTTATAATTCCCCTCTGTTATGGTTTTGAATGAATTGGTGAAATCTGGGGAGAATTGTACCCAATAGAAATTTGGGGGAGAGATACGGATCTTTTATGAGGTTTTGTGTCTAACCCCTTTTTCCTGTGGTGAGTTACCAGCCCAAGCTAATGGGGGGTGTTCTCACCCTTTTGGATATACCCATTGCTGCCTATATTCAACCATTAAATATGGGGTTCCTCTTATATTGTTTTCTTTCGATGACTAAAATAATTATTGTGTATGTGTAACACCCGCCAGGGCCGTGGAGTACTCGGTACCAGGCCCGGTACTTAAAGGGGGATGTCATGGTGGAGGCAACCCGATCCATAGCCCTGGGCGCCCATGTTAAAGGAAATGTCCTTAAAGGGGTTTTGAATAAAGTTTGTGTTCGTGACGCCACCTGTGGAATTCGGTCAGTGGGGACCGACGCTGCTTAAAGGTGTCCTCTGGGGTGATGTTATGGCAGCTAGATGGTATAACTTCCCACAGGTGAAGTTGGGTCCCCAGGGCTCCTGATGTGTAGCTAGAGATGGTGGGTAGCATATAAAGAAACAGAGGACACAGGCTCGCAGTCTCTTTACCTGGTTTACTGAAGACTTCAGGCTGCCACAGTCCAGGGTCCCAGATTACAGGTACAGGCAGGGTCCGGCCAGCTTGAAAGCGAGTTCAGAGTCCTCCTTACCAGTTGGAGTTGAAAGCCTTCCTACTAGCGCTGTGGTGTAGTCCCTTGCTGCGTGTGGCTTCTGTCAAGGTCCTCACTGTTATCTCTGTCCTCCATAAAGGTGGGACACTAAACCATATGATAGGTGGCTCGAGCCTTTTTACAGGGTCTCTATCACGACCCAAGCTCTATGCACCACTGTGTCTCCTGGGTATTAGGGCAGACAGGTGAGGTGTAATCCAGCTGTCCTGCCGGTTCTGCTGTGCCTCCTAGAGTCTGACACAACCTCGGTCTTCCAGCTACCGGAATCTGCGCTCTGCGGGGAGGTAGCTCAATCGCAGCTGTCCTCCCCAGTTGTCAATCTCCTATGCTTCGTTCTCCTGAATGCTCACTACAAGCTGTTCTTCTTTCTGTATTATCTTTCCCTAGGAGCTGCAGCACCCTCGTTGCTGCACGGCCCCTTCAGTCCTTCTGACTGCTCTCTTCTCTGTCCTCCTGACAGACTGACTGACTATCCCTCCAGACCAGAATATATATATATATATATATATATATATATATATATATATATATATATATATATATATATATTATATAGGGGAGCCACCCATAAGCTGGATCAGAGTTCCCCCTTCTGGTCTGGAGTGTGAACATGTTGAATGCTTGTGGTTACCTGATAAAGAAGATCTTCGCTCGCTTCCAAGCGTGACATCACTCTCCCCGTGAGGAAAACAATGCCACTGTAACAACCAGAACCCTGGCGTGTTACATATGCACAGGCCTCTTAATATGCTGGGAATGTCCTGATATACTTTTAATTTGTTACATAATCGTTCTGAATACATGTCCCTCTGATATGCAAAGTATCTTCTTGCCTGTGATCAGGATAGTGCTACATTTTTTGCGATTGTCACTGTGTGTGCGCGGAATATCTTCCTTTGACATGCGCACTTCATTCTATCTTCTTGCCTGTAACCAAGATGGCGTTTGGACTGCTGGAATTGTTACCACACAGGTGCGAGACAGCGCTTTCATTTGGTATTGAGTAATGATGAGCGAATATACTCGTTATTCGAGATTTCCCAATCACGCTTGGGTGTCCTCCGAGTATTTTTTAGTGCTCGGAGATTTCGTTTTTCTTGCCGCAGCTGAATGATTTACATCTGTTAGCCAGCATAAGTACATGTGGGGGATAGCCTAGTTGCTAGGGAATCCCCACATGTACTTATGCTGGCTAACAGATGTAAATCATTCAGCTGCGGCAAGAAAAACTAAATCTCTGAGCACTAAAAATACTCGGAGGACCCCTGAGCATGCTCGAGAAATCTCGAGTAACGAGTATATTCGCTCATCACGAATATTGAGTCATCTCTTCCTGACGTGCGTATTCAACACTACAGGACGCCGACAGGCGGGTGTATTTCTATGTGTTATATGGGGTAAGCCATGGAGCTGATTAATAATTAATTTTAATGATATACACCACTTATTGTCAATTGGCGCTACAATGCATACTGTATGAGTTTTCTTATATTTACATTATTGTACTGCATTTTTTGAGGTGTATACGGTATCTATTTGTACAACATTTTGCACTTCTTGTATACTCTTTGTAATGAAGAGCTATGCTCTTTTTGTAATATTATTGTTAAACCCTGTAATTATGTTGCACACCCTTTAAATATTCAGCTTTTGCACTTGTTCACTGCTTGAAAAGGGATCACTTCCTTGGACCAAAATGTTTGGTATTTGCCTGTGTGAGCTTTTGCACCCGGACTCTGTTTCTGCTTTTTGTGCTGCTTTAATCTACCTTTTTGTGTGTGTGTGTGTGTGTGTGCGTATATATATATATATATATATATATATATATATATATACATACAGTACAGACCAAAAGCTTGGACACACCTTCTCATTTAAAGATTTTTCTGTATTTTCATGACTATGAAAATTGTAAATTCACACTGAAAGCATCAAAACTGTGAATTAACACATGTGGAATTATATACTTAGCAAAAAAGTGTGAAACAACTGAAATTATGTCTTATATTCTAGGTTCTTCAAAGTAGCCAACTTTTACTTTGATGACTGCTGTGCACACTCTTGGCATTCTCTTGATGAGCTTCAAGAGGTAGTCACTGGAAATGGTCTTCCAACAATCTTGAAGGAGTTCCCAGAGATGCTTAGCACTTGGCCATTTTGCCTTCACTCTGCGGTCCAGCTTACCTCAAACCATCTCGATTGGGTTCAGGTCTGGTGACTGTGGAGGCCAGGTCATCTGGCATAGCACCCCATCACTCTCAAATAGCCCTTACACAGCCTGGAGGTGTGTTTAAGGTCATTGTCCTGTTGAAAAATAAATGCTGGTCCAACTAAACGCAAACCGGATGGAATAGCATGCTGCTGCAAGATGCTGTGGTAGCCATGCTGGTTCAGTATGCCTTTAGTTTTGAATAAATCCCCAACAATGTCACCAGCAAAGCACCCCCACACCATCACACCTCCTCCTCCATGCTTCACGGTGGGAACCAGGCATGTAGAGTCCATCCATTCACCTTTTCTGCGTGGCACAAAGACACAGTGGTTGGAACCAAAGATCTCACATTTGGACTCATCAGACCAAAGCACAGATTTCCACTGGTCTAATGTCCATTCCTTGTGTTCTTTAGCCCAAACAAGTCTCTTCTGCTTGTTGCCTGTCCTTAGCAGTGGTTTCCTAGCAGCTATTTTACCATGAAGGCCTGCTGCACAAAGTCTCCTCTTAACAGTTGTTGTAGAGATGTGTCTGCTGCTAGAACTCTGTGTGGCATTGACCTGGTCTCTAATCTGAGCTGCTGTTAACCTGCGATTTCTGAGGCTGGTGACTCGGATAGACTTATCCTCAGAAGCAGAGGTGACTCTTGGTCTTCCTTTCCTGGGGCGGTCCTCATGTGAGCCAGTTTCTTTGTAGCGCTTGTTCTTTTTTGCCACTGCACTTGGGAACACTTTCAAAGTTTGCCAAATTTTTTGGACTGACTGACCTTCATTTCTTAAAGTAATGATGGCCACTCGTTTTTCTTTACTTAGCTGCTTTTTTCTTGCCATAATACAAATTCTAACAGTCTATTAAGTAGCACTATCAGCTGTGTATCCACCAGACTTCTGCACAGCACAACTGATGGTCCCAACCCGATTTATAAGGCAAAAAATCTCACTAATTAAACCTGACAGGGCACACCTGTGAAGTGAAAACCATTTCCGGTGACTACCTCTTGAAACTCATCAAGAGAATGCCAAGAGTGTGCAAAGCAGTCATCAAAGCAAAATGTGGCTACTTTGAAGAACCTAGAATATAAGACATATTTTAGGTTGTTTCACACTTTTTTGTTAATTATATAATTCCACATGTGTTAATTCATAGTTTTGATGCCTTCACTGTGAATTTACAATTTTCATAGTCATGAAAATACAGAAAAACCTTTAAATGAGGTGTGTCCAAAGTTTTGGTCTGTACTGTGTATATATATATATATATATATATATATATATATATATATATATATATACACTCACTGGCCACTTTATTAGGTACACCTGTCCAACTTCTTGTTAACACTTAATTTCTAATCAGCCAATCACATGGCGGCAACTCAGTGCATTTAGGCATGTAGACATGGTCAAGACAATCTCCTGCAGTTCAAACCGAGCATCAGTATGGGGAAGAAAGGTGATTTGAGTGCCTTTGAACGTGGCATGGTTGTTGGTGCCAGAAGGGCTGGTCTGAGTATTTCAGAAACTGCTGATCTACTGGGATTTTCACGCACAACCATCTCTAGGGTTTACAGAGAATGGTCCGAAAAAGAAAAAAAATCCAGTGAGCGGCAGTTCTGTGGGCGGAAATGCCTTGTTGATGCCAGAGGTCAGAGGAGAATGGGCAGACTGGTTCGAGCTGATAGAAAGGCAACAGTGACTCAAATCGCCACCCGTTACAACCAAGGTAGGCCTAAGAGCATCTCTGAACGCACAGTGCGTCGAACTTTGAGGCAGATGGGCTACAGCAGCAGAAGACCACACCGGGTACCACTCCTTTCAGCTAAGAACAGGAAACTGAGGCTACAATTTGTACAAGCTCATCGAAATTGGACAGTAGAAGATTGGAAAAACGTTGCTTGGTCTGATGAGTCTCGATTTCTGCTGCGACATTCGGATGGTAGGGTCAGAATTTGGCGTAAACAACATGAAAGCATGGATCCATCCTGCCTTGTATGGAGCATCTTTGGGATGTGCAGCCGACAAATCTGCGGCAACTGTGTGATGCCATCATGTCAATATGGACAAAAATCTCTGAGGAATGCTTCCAGCACCTTGTTGAATCTATGCCACGAAGAATTGAGGCAGTTCTGAAGGCAAAAGGGGGTCCAACCCGTTACTAGCATGGTGTACCTAATAAAGTGGCCGGTGAGTGTATATATATATATATATATATATATATATATATATATATATATATATATATATACATAGTATATACCCTGATATAATCACTGTCAAATTCACTTTATGAAAAGGAACTACTAGCTACCATCACCACTCATTTGGACACCCGTTACAGGTAGTGCTTGGCTTCTGGGGTGCGGTTTACAGAGCAAGAGGAACAGTGCTATTAAATTCTGTATATTTAATCCATATAGTTAGGCACTGTTCATAAATGTACAAAGATGTTACAAAATGGGGACTAAACAAAATGTATATACAATCACATGTAATAAAAGGGATAACAAAAGAAAACTGTGTCAGGGAAAGGGCTCAGAGCTTAGTTGAGGGAGATATCCCTTTTAGGAAAACGGACAGAACCATAGCAAACCGTACTTTCCAGGACTGACAAATGACAAAAACTCAAACTCTGCTTTTTATTAGGTCAAGGTTATGCCCATATACATCCACTTGGTGAGCTCATATGGTGGCTGGTTGTGGGATGTGCTAGGCCTTTTAGAAGTTTGTGAGATTCCCACCTTTCAGGATATCTTCGCCCCTGGAGGTCCCAGGCGGGAGATTTTGTTGTCATGTTTCCTATCACGATTTTACCTTTTATATAGAGATAAATAATGTCATGTATAGCATCATCCATCTGAACAATACTAAGGTGGATATATACGGTGGCCTTACAGTGATGTGAGTGGATGCGTTATGTTCATCCCTTCGCTACATCAATGAAAATATATCTAACATAAATATCGGATTGATGCAAACTCCAATATTCATCACTGGCTCCAGAGAGTCTGAGATGAGATAATTTCTTGAACACAGGAAGTTCTTGCCTTGAGAATTGTATATCTCCAGGTCTGAGTATATGAATCCTAAACTTAGTAGTCGCCTCTCAACAGATCCCCTGTCATAAATACCTGCTCATGGCAGGAGGTACTACTTCAATGGAGGTTGAAGTCTCAGCTCTCTGTCACTTTTCCAGTTATAATTAGTCCCATATGTTCAATGTTAGGGTCATATGTCCCATGTGCAGAGACATCTTTATGGCTTTTATAATTTTTATTCTACGACACCACCCCCTTTTAGAGGTGGCATGGAAAACTGATTTACAGATCCTCTCCCAAGCCCTGCTCATGGCACAACTTCTCTGGATCCCACAATACTCTCTCCTTCTTGGACTCGGAGATGATCTTCTTTGTGAGGTCACTCAGCGCCTCGGGACTGGCATCTACAGGTAGTGCAGTCTGAAACCCCTGGCTAGAGATAGCAGGAAGTGACATTAAGGCTCCAACCTCACAGGAACCTGCTCGGGATTAGTAACTGGTTCTGTTATCCTGCTGAATGATGAGGGTCCAGAAGGCAGCACGTTACCTGCATTCTAGGTAGTCTTCGGCTGACAGCTGCTATGTTGGCTGTCTCCTCGGGGATAACAACACTTTCCCCTTACCCTGACAGACTGAGGATACTACTTTCATACCATCCTGACAGGCTGTGGGTACTGTTCTCCCATCACCTTTAAAGGCTATGGTACCGCTTTCCCACCATCTTGACAGGCTGTAAGTAAAACTCTTCCCTTACCCTGACAGGGTGTGAGACTAGCTCTTTTCCCTCACTCTGACAGGCTTTGAGACACACTTTCCCACCACCCTGATAGGCTGTAGATAACACTTTTCCCTCACCCACCCTGGCAGGTTGTGGGATTAGCACTTTTCCCCCCTCATATTGAAAGGTTGTAGGTAACACTTCTCCCTCACCCTAACAGACTGTCTGACACACTTTTCCACCATCCTGATAGGCTGTGGATAACACTTTCCATCACCCTGACAAGCTATGGGACCAGCTTTGCTACCACCATGACAGGCTGTGGGTAACAATTTTCCTTCACCCTGATAGGCTGTGGGACACACTTTCCAACCATCCTGACTGGCTGCAGATAAAACTTTAAACACTTCATCTGATACCTCAGTTGCAGTGCTAATCATAGTGCAGCTACCACCAGCCATGTCACAGTCCACCGTGACACTTGTCAATTGCACAGGACCATCTACTTCATGATCTCTGTGCCTGTTCCCTTCGCCCTTTGCACTGATGCGTGCTCCTTTTAGGGGATCCTCAGCAACGTTACCCTGCAGCGTAAGATGGCTAAGATCTCCTGTACAACTAAACACATCATCGTCATGTATAACAGTGATACCCAAGTAATTGACGTTTGAATAACATGAAGTACCAGATCTGGGAGGGTTGTCAGGAATGTATTGAGTGACCAACCGTCCCAGATAAAACATTTGGGAGCTTCTTGGACACCCCCACTTCCCTTAACCCCCTCCCGACTCCCTAGTCTAACCCCTGGTCTACCAGTAAAGGACAGCGAACACCTCCATGTCTCTGTGTTGCGGTGTGACAGCTGCATAAAAATACATCAAATATGGGAGAGCCGACAGCCAGTCCAAGCGTTGTGTTGCGTTCCTCGTCTGAGTTATATGACTGAATGACTCTTCCCTGAAGTCACATCTTGCACACTTGCACAAAATCAAGAACTCAGGAAACACTAATAATGCTTTTATTGTTTTATTAAGCCCAATGATGAACTACCACAAGCCAAAAAAAAGTTATTGAAAATCTCAGCTAAGGTGTATATATTAGCTGTGAATGTTTTTTATTTATCAGGGTAAATATTTTTTTTCAATGTTTTTAATATAAGATAGTATAGAAAAAATGAACAAATGTAGTAGCATAAATAAACAGCAATCTTCATAATGTGTACTGTAAATGAAAATAAAGCACACATCCATAAATGTGGGAATTGATGCATCACACCTCCATGCCTATTGATATATTCATTATAGACTGTGCATATTTTATACGAGTGCATTTCAACCACATTGAAAAGTCTAGATACAGTACATATATACATATTCTACCACTAGTCTGAGATGATCAGCTGATATCGTCGAATTCCTTGCTAGAATATAAGACCCGAAGATCCAAACTCCTGGCTCATGTTCTGTATTCATAGCATCGGCTTATGGCTCTATTGAGAAGGATGTCGCTAACTTTTCTTAAAGGAAAATATTATTTTATGATTTGATGTACAAATAATAAGACATAAAGTAAATAGGTGGAATATTAAAAAGTTTTTCAGGAAAGTTGTGTCACCAGGCTCAGTTTGTTGTCAAAAAACAAACTGTGTTTTACTCGCTCTTACTGGGTCCGGCGCTGCCTTTTCCCCATTGCCCCCCTTGTCTGTTGTTGTCTTCAGTGCTGACAGACCTTCACCCAGTCAGTGAGTTCCGTAGCTCAAGCCACCTACATGGGAAGAGCTGCTGAGCTCAGTGATTGGCTGCAGATCTGTCCACATGATGTAAGCGCTGCAGACAATAGAAACAAGAAGCAGCAGCAGCAGAGACTTAGCGCTGGACAGAGGAGCGGTGGGTAAAGCAGAATTTGTTTTATTGAACAACAACTAAGTCGGTGGGCACAGCTTTTCTGAAAACAAAAAACATTTTTCATTATGAAAGACTCAGCTCTCTAAATTAAAATGCTGATTTTATATATGTTTTAAATAATTTTATTATTTTAATGTTTTTTTAAATAATTTTTTAATAGTACTCAAAAATAAAAAACAAAAACACAGGTCAGCGACTAAAAAGTTGTTTGATTATTTTCATCTAATTTCCATGTATTTTGGTGTGCTGAAAACGAAAAAAATATTGAAAAAAATCCTGGACGTCAGGATCCACAAAATGCAAAATGCTCTTCAAATTTAGTATATTTTTTTCAATTTTTGGTATTTTTTTTATCTAGGGTTTTGAATGTCAAAATTACTATTAATTAGTTCACATCAATGCATTGAAGATATACAATGCCAAAAAAATATAACTTTCAAAGAAAAGAACTTTCAGAGTGAGCTAATGAAACCAGCATCAACATGTTGCAAGCTGAACGAGCAGGCTCTGACATGCTCGGATTTGATTCAATTGTTTTATCTTGGTTCTCGCCTGTTCACACTTTTTCATCTCAGTTCGTGTTAGCTCGTCATATTCAACCGTGTTTCCAAAAATTAGCATTTTGGCTCAGCGGAAGTGTATTAATTCGCCTGACAGTTTCTGTTACATTTGCGGTGAATATACAGTGTTGAAGCAACAGCTGAATATTACAAACTTTGTGGAAAAAAGTATACTTCCCTTATTTCGGACTAAAGCTTGGAGATCAAGATAAAGTTTGGGCGCCTCATAAAGTGTGGAAAAAGGTGTGTTGAGGACTTCATTGGTTCAAGGGTAAGAAAAAAGCTTTCCATTATGGGATTCCTATGGTTTGGCGAGAGCAAAAGAAGCATAGTGATGATTGTTACTTTTGTTCATGCGATATGAAAGGGTATAATTCAAAATGGAAGCATTCCATTTCATACCCCAATATTCACTCAGCAATTCGTCCCATCCCCCATGGTACAGATATACCAGTACCCAAGGCCCCTGATACCTTGGAAGAGATAACTAGCTCCGATGAAGGTGGAGTCATACCTGAACCAGATGATGAATCAAGTTCTGACTTTGAAGATAATACAAGACCAAAATTTGCTTTCCCAAGAGGAGATGAATGATTTGGTAAGAGACTTGAATCTTCCCAAAGATGCCGCTGAGTTTCTCAGATCAAGGCTCAAAAGCAAGAATTTATTGTTGCCAAGAGTGTCTTTTTCATGGTTCAGACATCGTGAAAACGAGTTCGTTCCTTACTTTGCCCAGGAAGAGAATTTGGTTTATTGCATCGATGTCGAAGGTTTGATGGGTCAATTCAAAATCCAATATGATTCAGCGCAATGGTGTCTTTTTATAGATTCTTCAAAAAGAAGTCTCAAAGCAGTTTTACTCCACAACGGCGGTTTTTATGCTTCCATCCCTGAAGGTCATTCTGTTCACCTCAAGGAAACCTACGAGAACATGGAATTGGTTCTTCGTAAACTTAAATATGAAGACCACGGTTGGAAAGTGTGCGGGGATTTGAAAGTCTTGTGCATGCTGCTCGGGCAACAAGCTGGGTATACCAAATACCCTTGTTTTCTGTGTCTATGGGACAGTCGAGACCGACAAAATCACTGGACCAAGAAGAATTGGCAGCCGAGGGAGCTCACAGTTGGTGAAAAAAATGTCCTCCGAGAAACTTTGGTTCCTCCCCATAAAGTTCTTCTACCACCTCTCCACATAAAATTGGGATTGATGAAGCAATTCCTAAAATCACTTCCAAAAGATGGAGAATGCTTCAAATACTTGGTCACCAAATTTCTAGGCCTCTCAGAGGCAAAAATTGAAGGAAGGTGTGTTCGTCGGACCAGACATTAGAAGGCTTATAGCTGATCAAGAGTTTATCAATACCATGACGCATCCTCAAAAAGAAGGGTGGTTTGCATTTAAAGAGGTCGTAGAGAAATTTGTAGGCAATAACAAAGACCCTGACTACAAAAAAATCGTCGGACGAATGCTGAATGCATTTCAATCTTTAGGCTGCCTGATGAGTTTGAAAGTGCATTTCCTCCATTCCCACCTGAACGATTCTGCCAGGACATTAAAGAGATGGAAAGAAGATACCAGGGAAGATGGAGCATTACAATGATGGCAGACTTCTGTTGGATGCTTCAGTGAGACATTCCAGATGCTACTCACAAGCGTGAATGTACCAAGAGAAGCCTCACAGGGAAGAAGAATCAATTTTAGTGTGTGTTAGTGAGCTCATTGCAGTTAAAAAATGATTTTCATGAAACATTTGTAATAAAAAATTAATTTTATGAGTCTATTTTCATTTATTTTGCGGTAGTGTCTTATTTAACATAGTTACTTAAATTGTCCGAAAACGTGATGTCCTATGAGAAAACGGAGGTCATTTTCGGATTCAGCGCACCTAAAAACATAAAGATTACGTGGAATAACCAAAACAGCTCTTGAAAAAATTTTTTTTGCAGACCTGTGAAACGATTGATCTTGTTAACTGCTTTTCTTGGGAAAAGTTTTGGGGCATCTATGAAAGACCCTACACCAGCTTTTTGGCATTAATAAGTCACAGAATTTTTTTAACCCACCTTGTGTCGCTCTTGCTAGCTTTCTAAAAGGTGAATGGAGTTTATTGTGACAGGTTGGGGCTCCTGGTCGATCTACTATGATTTATGCCTTAAACTGCGCAAATTGTAGCAGAAATCTATTCCAGCTCAGCTCATAGCTGCCATCGATTTCAGATTTTGCATATTGGCTACTCATGATGTACTAAATTTTGCGCCTATTAATAAGTTTGGCACATCTTACACTATTAATGTTTTGTTTAAAATGAGCTGGTCTTAAATTAGTTGTCCACTTTTAAGGCCATTTTTTTTTCACTTAAAATGCATGTATTTGGGGCTAAAAATTATTTTTTCAATTGGCCTTTACAGGCTCTTTAATTCCCTGAACCTTGAACTTGGATATGGTCAGTGGTCATAAAGCTGCTGAGAGCAGGTCAGAAAAAGACAGATAAAAGAGCTACAAACCCCTCATCAGAATAAGCTCACACTCAGATTCTTAGGGTATGTGCACACGGTCAGTAATTGGCAGCACTTTGGATGAAGCACATGTCCGCTGCATCCCAAGCGTTGCCGGCTATTGAACACAGGTGATTCCGCATGTGTTCATTGAACCGTGCGGATTCACCGCGTCCAATACATTGTATGGGTGAAATTTATCTTGTGGAGACTGAGCATCTCCGCAAGATAAATAGACATGCTGCAGTCAGGAAAGACGCTCTGCAAGTCCGTGTTCACAGATGAGCCGCAGGCGTCTCTGAACGCACAGTGGACATGCGATTTCTTGAAATCCCATCCACTATGCTGTAACATCTTGACGCTGCCGATTGGACAGTGTGGATGTACACAGCGTCCATCCTGCAGCTTTTACTGACCGTGGGAACATACCCTTAGATAACTCATTCTGCAGCCAGTAATACATACTACAACACAGAGACTATAGCAGAATAATGGTGCAACATTTTTGATGAAACCTAATTGCTAAAATGATTTTTAGCCCCCAAATACATTAATTTAAGACAAAAAGCAACCCATGTAAGTGAATATACTAAGTAGAGATGAGTGAAACATTTTGCAAAGGATCAGGTTTGAGTTGAATTTTATGAAATTTGCAGATTTCTGTGAATTCGAACATTCTGAGATTCAATTCAAGCTATGATATTTTACAGATTATCATGCTTTGTAGAATGGTGGTCAGTACCTCGGCCATGTGAGATCAGCGGTTCCCAGTGAAGCACAGTTGCTACAGCAGAGTTGTTTTCCATATTCAGAATCACTGGGTAAATCTCTCGTGTAGAGTGTAAGCTGTTATCAGGGGGTAATCTCTCGCTCATGTAAAGTGTAAGCTCTTATAGTCAGCGGGGTCCTCTGGCTCTCTTGCTTCTATAGATTATAATCTCTTATGGTCAGCGGGGTCCTTGTTCTCTCTGCTGTAGAGTGTAAGCTCCTTGGGTCAGCTGGGTCTGCTCTCTCTCTTCGCAGTAAAGTGTAAGCTCTTATGGTCAGTGGGGTCCTCTCACTCTCTCTGCTGTAGAGTGTAAGCTCTTATGGTCAGTGGGGTCCTCTCACTCTCTCTGCTGTAGAGTGTAAGCTCTTATGGTCAGTGGGGTCCTCTCACTCTCTCTGCTGTAGAGTGTAAGCTCTTATGTCCAGTGTGGTACTCTCTTTCTCCTGTAGAGTGTAAGCTCTTATGGTCAGTGGGGTCCTTTCTCTCTCCTGTAGAGTGTAAGCTCTTATGGTCAGTGGAGTCCTCTCTCTCTCTGCTGTAGAGTGTAAGCTTTTATGGTCAGTGGGGTCCTCCCGTTCTCCTGTAGAGCGTAAGCTCTTATGGTCAGTGGGGTCCCTTCTCTCTCCTGTGTAGTGCAAGCTCCTTGGGTCAGCTGGGTCCTCTCTCTCTCTCTTTTCGCAGTAGAGTGTAAGCTCTTATGGCCAGTGGGGTCCTCTCTCTCTGCTGTAGAGTGGAAACTCTTATGGTCACTGTGAATTAAGTCTTCTGGGGAAAATTTGGCAAAGTTGGAGAATTCAAATTTCAAACGATCGGCTCATCTCTACTCCTAAGATTTTATAGTTTTCTCGCATAAGGTGAATTTTTTTAAAAAAATGTAGCAAGTAGTTGGGTAAATATTGATAAAAAATACCTGCCTTAACAAATTTTGTTTGGTAAGATACGGTTTAAAATTCTACAATATTTTATAGACATTCAGATGTGGTATCATCTGTGCACTTATGTAGACATAAAATTCAAATTCATGCCAAAGCGCCTGCTCCTAATAATGACATTTAATAGGAGTGCTATATAAAATGCTGGTGCTTTATGAAACAAGATTATAATAATACATAAAGAGCACTAGAAATCCAGCAGCATGATCTTTTAAGTCTGCAATTAGCTGTTGCTCTTTAGTATTTTAAATTGTATGGGAGCTTGTGGGAGGGCATAGTGCAGGTTTTCGCAATCCTGGTCGCTGCTGATGCAAAGCACAACAGTCAAGATGAGATTGTCATTGACTGCTGTGCTTTGCACAGACAGTGACCAAGATGACAAAACTCACTTAATTTTACTGAGAGCTTTATCATCTCAGTCATTGCTTATTGCAGAGCGTAGCAGCCAATAATGGACTTATCTTGAGTGCTGCACTTTGCATAGGAACCTGTGACACCAAATAAGATTTCAAAGCTGCCACTGGCTAGCATCTAGTTCACTGGCCACTGGGCAGGCGCTCACTGTGTGTCTGCACTGCTTCAAAAAGAAGAGGTAGTGATGGCTATGGGTGAAATTTTATGGCCCTATAGCATTAAATACCTAAGGAAACCATCCCCCACTCTCGGCGACTGCCTCCAACACCCTCACTCCTCATAAAAACGCAGGTCTTATTTTCCACTTTTGTTTTACACTTATCTTTCATACTATACACAACTGCAACTTGAACATTGCTGAAGATAGTTTCCATACAAGATACAAGTTGTTTTGTTTGATAAGACTAAATCCTTGCTATGAAGAAAAAAAAGCATAAATCCCTTTTACAATCCAAGATTTGAACAGATGCCAACTTTGAACTTTTGCATTTGCTCCTTCTGTTAGTGTAAGAAGAAATCGCGAATCCTTGTGGCCTCAATCCAAGGTATATATGTTGAAGTCCTAGTGAAGACACTTGGTTTGTTCTCTACTGTGCAACCTATGGGTCCGAAGCTGACGATACCATGGACTTCCCATCTTTCTCGTCCATTTTGACATACAAGAGGCCCTCCTGAGTCACCCTGTAGACAACAAAGTCTTCATGTCATGTATGCTTCTGCATGTTATGATAATGGTATGCAGTATAAATCCCCTCAAAATTCAAAAGGCATATGAGAAATTTACTACATATTTAAGAGTTCCACAAGCATTTGGAACAAGAACGTTTTATTTCAAAGTTTTGTCGGTGAAGTCGGAGCTTTAATGACACACCCATCTTACCTGTCTAACAGTTTATAGCCAGCTTATCCAAAGCAGACTATGGGAAGTCAACATATCCTTAAAAAATAGAATAATTTCCCATTGCGTCTACCCTACTGATTTTTTTAAATATTGCTACAAGATTGTTCATTTTATTTCTTAATTTCAATATTGTATTGAAAAGCAATTGCTAGCTCTTTAATATGTGTTAGTTCAGTGGACTAAACCTTTCCTGCCACTTAAAGTTTTGGCTGTTTTGTATCAGGATACAGCCCTTTTTTTCAAATCTGACAATCTGATATATGTTACTTTATGTATATAAACTTTTGAATGCTTCTATCTGTCCCATCGATTCTGAGACTTATGTTAGTGCTAAATTTAGGCCTCTATTCTTTGC
Organism: Ranitomeya variabilis; assembly: GCF_051348905.1. NCBI lineage: Eukaryota > Metazoa > Chordata > Amphibia > Anura > Dendrobatidae > Ranitomeya > Ranitomeya variabilis. The sequence goes on along the minus strand of NC_135235.1, from coordinate 154,457,087 downwards.
CTTTATCTAGGAAAACATCTTAAATTTGCCAAAGAAATGTAGAAAATTAGCAATCTTTAAACTTTCAATTTTTAAGCCATTAAAACAGTAATACAGCACAAAATGTTTAATAAATAAGTTTACCTATATGTCCACTTTACATTTGCTTTACATACTTATTTTTTAAGCATGGTAGAATACTTAGTTTAGCTAGAAATTTTACACATTTTCCTTTGATGTGGTTTTGAAGTGCCTATATACAAGTGCCTCTCACTAAATTAGATTATTATTATTAGATTATTATTATTAGAATAATTTTCAGTTCAATACAAAAAATGAAACACATATATTATAGAGTCATTACAAAGAGAGTGATCTATTTCAAGTGTTTATTTCTGTTAACTCTCACTCATTGCCTGAGTTTTGTGTCTAGGCTTCAGTCTAATTCCAGTCTCCAGCTCCTAGAATTGTCTTACCCAGACTATTCCCACTACTCTCTGGATTATTTCCTAAAAATTGCTACAACCGAAAACTCAAACTACACTTGTTGTTACTGCGCGTGAGTCTCCGACCATCGGATTCCAGAAATGTACCACCAGTATCCTAACAATATCTGTGCTACAGTGTTGGGTAAACTTTAGCTTTCTCACTAGTCTAATGTGCAGGACCGGGGTCCAAAATGTCATCATCTCTGCTAACTGTACGGAGGTCACCTATGCGGTGTAGCAAATTTTGGGGTGAAAAATTGTGTATATTAATTTCCTAGGCCATTATTGAATTGGACTATGACAACATTTTGGGGTATCAATTAAACTTTTGAGGGTTTTTTTGCGTGATGTGAGGCAGTGACCCCTGTTACAGCTAGGGGGCGCTATATCTTCTCACCAGAATGTTCCTGGAGGTGTAGTGAGGTCATGAGGGGGTATTGCAGTTGCAGGCATAGCTATGATTGCAATAGTGAATAAGTGACCAATGTCACAGGTAGGGGTCGCTGTGTGTCCTCCCCAGGATGTGCATGGGAGCGTATGAAGTCCATAGGTGTGCATGGCAATCTCGGGCGTAGCGGTGACTGCAACGCAGTTTAGAAATAATAAAAATAAGTATAGTCTTGGACATGCTGTTGTCCAAGAGAGATGTAGGAAAAACTGGCTCTGGAATGTGTGTTTGAAACAGACTGCAGTATGATAGTGTTGCAGTCTGTGCCATTCCGGTCCAGGTTTTCCATGTGGCACGAAGCCACAGGTTTGTTTGTTTTAAGCCCTGCAGGAAAGGGTTAGTGAGGTCTTAGTAAGTCTGAGGTGCGAGCAGAGCCAATAGGACTAACACTCGCAGTGTACACAGCTATGCCCGAAGGAAGACTGGTGTGTGTAACGATTGCAACACAGGTGGATATGGTGCCCGGCTGAAATCCAGAGGATATCCTGGACACTATGGCTGTGTGAGTAAAGAGACTGTGATACAGCGGTGCAGGACACCCACAGGAACTAGTCAGAGGAGGACGAGGACTGGCGACATGTAAAGCTGTGTGTAAGAGACTTGGTCACGGAGTGCAGTCACCCAGGGAAACTGCACAAAGGGAAGTCCGGCTTGTTTAGTGACTGTAATATGAAGCTGTATGGTATGTAGTGCTGTGAAACAGGCACTGAAGTTATATGCAATTGTGTGGATTGGAACCTTTCTGTGTGAAGTAACACATTAAAGGAAAGTTTTGTGTTTGAACTTTGTGGGTCACTGCCTCTTCACTGTGTACGGTGCTACCGCTGCACTACACATGGTGGAGAATGTGGACAGTGTGAACTGAGGCATACCCAAAGCATGCTGCAGAGCATTGAGCAAGTCTGCTGGAGAAATGGAGGAGCTTGTGAAGGAGTTGGTCCTCATTCAGCAGCACCAGGAGCTGCTGTTCCAACAGCAGCAGCAAGTGGTGTTGCAGTGGCAGCAGCAGCAAGAGATGCTGAAGTTGCAGCAGCGGCAGCAAGATGTGCTACATTGGAAGCTAGCAGAGCTTCAGCATTGTAACGAGGAGACCCCTGAGGTGAGGGGCGGTCAGCGATGTAAAGAGGAGACCCCGAGGTGAGGGGCAATCAGCAGTGTCATGAAGAGACCCCTAAGGTGAGGGGTGATCATTGGGTGTATCAGTGGCCCTATATAGAGTCTCGACCCGCCAGGTCTCAGGCAAATGACTTGTTGCAGTTGGTGGAGGAGTGGCTCCAGCCAGAGTTTTTTCCCCGTATGAGATGATGGAGAGAATCGTGGTTGTTCGGATGGTGCTGGCACTGCCGCGCATTGAGTCGGGCTGAGGGACCTAGGCACCCTGGAACTACTGATAGAATTGATTGAGCGGTATAAACCCACTCAGGACATTACACCAGAGCCTGGGCATGGGGCTAGTAACTGTTCGGTGACATCTAAGCCCATGGGCCACGGGAACACTTGCCATGAGTCTATGTGTGCCCAGCCAGTCTGTATCACCACTAGGGGCACACCCGGCAGGGAACCGCAATTGTGCCAGGTATTCGTGAACAGGTGCCGAACAGAGGCTCTCCTGGACACGGAGAATAATGTGGCTTTGGTACATAGGTCACTTGTTACCTGGGGCAACCCCAAAGGACAGAAAGTGAAGGTGATGGGAATTGATGGGAAAGCCCATAAATATCCAACTGTAGAGGTTAATTTTTCCACGCCGTGTGGGACTGTGTTGAGGAGAAACTTGCCCCTGTTTTGGTCCCTGTGGGAGACAGGGTCAACCTTCTCGGAAAATGTTGTGCCGGGTGCCGAACCCAAAGATGTTGAGATACCTGCCATAGGGGTCACCAACCTAGGGACAGAGTATAATCCCAATAGGCTCCCCCTAGAGGTAATGGCAGGAGAAACTGAAAATGTTGTTTCGGGCATAGAACCCGAAGATGCTAAGATGTCTGCCACAGGGGTCGCCAACTTAGGGACAGAGTGTAACCCTGATAGGCTCCCCCTAGAGGTTGTGGCAGTAGAGGTCTGGGGACCCAACTGAACCCTGAGCTGGAGGTGTTCCCTGGTAAGTTCGAGACAGCTCAGGTCCAGGGTCCCACACGGAGACGCAGGTATAAGAAATGCGCAAATAGAAAGGGTGCTGGGAAGATCTGGGAGTGTGTGGTCACCGAGGCGACTGGGGATGTGCGCACAAGGAACCCTCAGGAAGTGGCTGGGGGTCAGGGTAAAATAGAGAGAACGCTTGCTAGATGGCAGTATTGGGAGGCTTAGGTTGAGGTGCAGCGTAATGCTCGGAGTTGCCGGTGCGGACCGTGACATTTCAGCATGGCATAGTCACTGAGGCACGGGTAAGGGTACGGAGGAACCGGTACCAGGGGCCCGAAGGCAGGGGTAACAAGTATTCAACCAAACAGGTATAAATGGGGGGGGGATTTGTGAGGCAGTGACCCTTGTTACAGCTAGGGGGCGCTGTATGCCCTCCCCAGAATGCACACAGAGGTGTAGTGAGGCCATGAGGGGGTATTGCAGTTGCAGGTGTAGCTATGATTGCAATAGTGAAGAAGTGACCAATCTCACAGGTAGGGGTTGCTGTGTGTCCTACTCAGGATGCGCATGGGAGCATATAAAGTCCATAGGTGTGCAAGGCAGTCACGGGCGTAGCGGTGACTGCAATACAGTTTAAAAATAATTAAAAATAAGTGTAGTCTTGGACATGCTGTTGTCCAAGACAGATGTAGGAAAAACTGGCTCTGGAATGTGTTTTGAAACAGACTGCAGTATGATAGTGTTGCAGTCTGTTCCATTCCGCTCCAGGTTTTCCATGTGGCAGGAAGCCACAGGTTTGTTTGTTAAACGCCCTGCAGGAAAGGGTTAGTGAGGTTTTAGTGAGTCTGAGGTGTCTCAGGAGCCTCAGGTGTGTCAAGGCCAGAGTGAGTTGTTGCTTGCGTCCACAGCTATGCAAGTCACCCACGGTAACTGGTCGCGGATGTGGTTGTCCTGTGCCCAGAGGTGAACTGGAGGTGGATGTCCTGTGCCCAAAGGAGGACTGGCGTGTGTAACGATTGCAACACAGGTGGATATGGTACCCGGCTGCGATCTGGAGGATATCCTGGACTGTGTACGGCTGTGTGACTAAAGAGACTGTGATACAGTGGTGCAGGACTAGTCAGAGGAGGACTGGCGTGTGCAGTGCCTGCGACATGTAAAGCTGTGTGTAAGAGACTTGGTCACGGCGAGCGGTCGCCCTGGGAAACTGGACAAAGGGAAGTCCGGCCTGTTTAGTGACTGTAATCTGAAGCCGTATGGTTTGTAGTGCTGTGAAATGGGCACTGAAGTTATATGGAATTGTGTGGATTGGAACCTTTCTGTGTGAAGTAACACATTAAAGGAACGTTTGGTGTTCGAACTTTGTGGGTCACCGCCTCTTCACTGTGTACGGTGCTACTGCTGCACTACAGTGATGAGTGGGGGAAAAAATAACTTCAATATTGTTTTAAGGGTTCTGTATTTAGAACCCTGTAAATTATTACTGACACGGGAACTTGGACAGTATGATTATGGTGATGCCAAATTGAAATAGCTTTTTATGTTTTACAACACCTACTGTACTTTTAGAAATACTTAGACAATCATGTTTTGATGTTACCATATTCTGAGCTCCATAACTTCCTAATTTCTGCTGACAAAACTATGTAAAGGGCTTTTATTGCAGGATGAGTCACCATTTTGGCCTACGTAAGCGTCCCAAGAATTTACTCCAGTCCTTGGTATGACAGTGGTTGTGTATTATCCCCTGTATTAGCTGAAAACCAGCGAGAATGCCGAAAGGTCTGAGTAAGTGAAAATAAATGGGTAAAGGTATATATAGATAGCGGAGAATCTCTTGTAGTTTAACCATGAGTACTGATGGAAAGGAGTGTGATAATTGGGGAATCCAGAGATGTTCTCTGTGAATTTAAGGAAACAAAGCGATTTTGTTTTTTGACTTTGCAAATACAATTTATTATATTCTGTGAGGAATGTATGATGTATCTGTATCTTTCTATTTTATGGACCAGTGGTTAGAAAAAACATAAATATATAAGTAATGTTCTTCATGGACCAGGATGAGTATGAAACTCCAGCAATGTAAGGTATGATGAATAGAGTTAATTTTTCAAAATTAAAGTCCAGCTGTCCTGCCGGTTTCTGCTGTGCCTCTTTGAGTCCGACACAACCTCCAATGACGTTCGGCGAATATTGTAAATACAATATTCACCTCCGATCGTAATTGGAGTCAATGGAAGTAGAAATTACCAAATATGTTCAGAATCGATCGGCAAACATAAATTCGGTACGAATATGGTAGCAATATGGTACCAATATGGCAAATTCATATACAGCGACCGATTCCGTACATATTAGCTCAACTCTAATGATGAATGATCTGAATAAGCGTATACTATCCTATGATCAAAAAAAGTTAGTAAGAGAATTAATGCTATTGATTAGCTCCCTTATATACATTAAAGTGAGCCTGTCAGCTGACCAGCTTGGTCCCTGGTGTCTGTTGAAAGTATGTTTTTCTCTGGAATGCTGCAGTGTTTCAGAGTCAAAAATACCTGACTGAGATCGTACAGCCAGTGCCTGATACATATTGCAGTGCATTGGGCAGCACTTTCAGACATCATAGTTGACTGAAATCAGATAATTCAGAGGAGCTGAACAACCAATGAATGTGTAATGGAGCCTCCTAACTCTCCCAGACTGATATCAGGAAAGAAAAGAATTGGGACGTTGAATTTCAACATCCGATAAGCTGCCATCAGAGGAGTCTGGCAACAATTTACCCTCCTCTCCCATTTGAAAATACGCATGCTTGACCAAACCAAGTCAGGACAGCCATCAGCTGAACTGTTTGGCAGTTATCTCATCAGTGAGGGCACTTTTAGGGTCTAACGCCAATGAAGTTAGAGCCATTATAACTAATGTTGAAAACTTGAAAGTCTTCCTAGAAATGTTGGTCCGACCAACATTTTCCGAGTATTGCATTAATCCCTTACTAATCAGGCCTGCATGGGCCTTAAAGTGATTGTCCACTACCAGATCTGCATGGGCCTTAAATGGGTTATCCCCAATAGGACAACCCCTTCTTAAATAATATATTCCCAATGTAAAATAAAATACACTACACTGATCACCCGTATTGGTGCTGTTCCGTTGAAGTTGGGTCTCCCAAGGATTATGTGATATTGTTATGCCATGCGAGTAATGCTGCCAATCAGTGGTCACCATTGAGCTCCTGTGCTTTCACTTCCTTTGAATGAACCTTGGAAAGGAAATGTGTGTGTGTGAAGCAGCCCTTGAGCTATCGCTGATTGACTGCAGTGATCATGTGGTATAAACAACGTCACATGAGCCTCAGGAGACCCGGCCACAACATCGCTGGAATGTCACGGGTAGATTGGGGGAGCATGAGGTATTTTTATTCTGCATTGGGAATGTAGTATTTAAGAAGGGGTTATCCTAGTAGTGGACAACTTCTTTAATGACCGGCCAATTTTTTTTTTTTTTTTTTTTTTCATTTTTGCCTCTCATCCTTCCAGCAGTCAGAATATTTTTTATTTTTTAATTTGCATGGTGGTATGAGGCTTTGTTTTATGTAGGACACATTGTAACACTGTTTTGGGGTACATATAAAATATTCTATAATTTATGGTAAATCATTTTTCTGTGGCGCAACTACGGAAAAAAGCAATTTTTAATTTGGGTATTTTTTTTGTTTATATTTGCACTATTCTTGTTTGACACAAAATAACCTGTTGAATGAATTCTCCAGGCCAGGGTATTACGGTTGTGTGGATACCTAACATGTAAAGGTGGTTTTTTTTCCACATGTGTGGTATCCCACAATGTGGCCATTTCCATGGGATACCGGATGTATATTGTGTTTTCATATAAATGCTGTGAATTTTTACGTAGACTGTGCATTTTAAATACATTGTGAGACCTGCTGACAGACATCACAAAAGGGGTTAATCTTCTCACAGTCTTGATCAGGTGACCCAGTTAATATGCAGAAGGCTCTGGAAAAACGCCCCAGGGCAGCTCTACAATCACATAGAAGGGGAGGAGCCAAGTCCTGTGAGATAGTTTTAATTTGAAGTGGCAATTGGTGTTCGGACATCTTGAGAACAGGAAGCCATTTTGTATGTGAAGGAATTGCCTATCTTCTCCCTGCCTGACTGACACGATAAGGGGTTGTTAATAGTCTTCATATGAGGAAGTGAGTCACCCACCAGGGCCGTGGGGTACTTGATACAGGGTCCAGTACTTAAAGGGGCTATCACGGTGGCTGCGGCATGGTCCGTGGCACTGGGCGCCCAATTAAAGGGAATGGTCTTTTAAGGAGATTTATGAATAAAGTTTGTGTTCATGACGCCACCTGACCGAGAATGATTGCCGCCTTCCTGCTTTCTTCATGGCTCTCCGGCATCGCGCTCCTGCGCAGGCATACTTATCTGTTTTGTAGAGGGCAGAGCAAAGTACTGCAGTGTGCTGGGCCTCTCTGACCTTTTCCGGTGCCTGCACACTGCAGTACTTTACTCTGCCCTCAACAGGGCAGATAAGTACACCTGCACAGGAGCGCGATGCCAGAGAGCAATGAAGCAGGCAGGAGGGCGGCGATCATAAGAAGATGGGAGGCGCTGGACCTGGACCTGCAACACCCATCAAACCGGATTGTCCCCTGGGTGAGTATAATAAAAGTTATTTTTCTTATCTTTCTGGTTGGAATGCTGTAGATAAGCCCTGAAAGGTAGTGGCCGTATCCAAACCTGGTGACAGGTTCGCTTTAAAAAGTTGATTTTTATATATGTTGAAAAGAATTGAACTGTTGCTCAGTGGTCCAAGGTGTTGTTTTCAAATGAAAGTACATTTTGTATTTGATTTGGAAATGAAGGTCCCAGAGTGTTGTGGTTCTCAATGGCAAGAGAACATAGCCCAGCAAACATACGAACTAGCTCTTGGAAGGATGGAAACTAAACTGACCATGAACTAAACCTGCCGCACAACTAACAGTAGCCGGGTAGCGTAGCCTGCGTTTTATCCCTAGACGCCCAGCGCCGGCCGGAGGACTAACTAATCCTGGCAGAGGAAAATATAGTCCTGGCTCACCTCTAGAGAAATTTCCCCGAAAGGCAGACAGAGGCCCCCACAAATATTGGCGGTGATTTTAGATGAAATGACAAACGTAGTATGAAAATAGGTTTAGCAAAATTGAGGTCCGCTTACTAGATAGCAGGAAGACAGAAAGGGCACTTTCATGGTCAGCTGAAAACCCTATCAAAATACCATCCTGAAATTACTTTAAGACTCTAGTATTAACTCATAACATCAGAGTGGCAATTTCAGATCACAAGAGCTTTCCAGACACAGAAACGAAACTACAGCTGTGAACTGGAACAAAATGCAAAAACAAACAAGGACTAAGTCCAACTTAGCTGGGAGTTGTCTAGCAGCAGGAACATGCACAGAAAGGCTTCTGATTACAATGTTGACCGGCATGGAAGTGACAGAGGAGCAAGGCTAAATAGCGACTCCCACATCCTGATGGAAACAGGTGGACAGAGAGGATGATGCACACCAGTTCAATTCCACCAGTGGCCACCGGGGGAGCCCAAAATCCAATTTCACAACAGTACCCCCCCCTCAAGGAGGGGGCACCGAACCCTCACCAGAACCACCAGGGCGATCAGGATGAGCCCTATGAAAGGCACGGACCAAATCGGAGGCATGAACATCAGAGGCAGTCACCCAAGAATTATCCTCCTGACCGTATCCCTTCCATTTGACCAGATACTGGAGTTTCCGTCTGGAAACACGGGAGTCCAAGATTTTTTCCACAACGTACTCCAACTCGCCCTCAACCAACACCGGAGCAGGAGGCTCAACGGAAGGCACAACCGGTACCTCATACCTGCGCAATAATGACCGATGAAAAACATTATGAATAGAAAAAGATGCAGGGAGGTCCAAACGGAAGGACACAGGGTTAAGAATCTCCAATATCTTGTACGGGCCGATGAACCGAGGCTTAAACTTGGGAGAAGAAACCCTCATGGGGACAAAACGAGAAGACAACCACACCAAGTCCCCAACACAAAGCCGAGGACCAACCCGACGCCGGCGGTTGGCAAAAAGCTGAGTCTTCTCCTGGGACAACTTCAAATTGTCCACTACCTGCCCCCAAATCTGATGCAACCTCTCCACCACAGCATCCACTCCAGGACAATCCGAAGATTCCACCTGACCAGAAGAAAATCGAGGATGAAACCCCGAATTACAGAAAAAGGGAGACACCAAGGTGGCAGAACTGGCCCGATTATTGAGGGCAAACTCCGCTAAAGGCAAAAAAGCAACCCAATCATCCTGATCTGCAGACACAAAACACCTCAAATATGTCTCCAAGGTCTCATTAGTCCGCTCGGTCTGGCCATTAGTCTGAGGATGGAAAGCAGACGAGAAAGACAAATCTATGCCCATCCTAGCACAGAATGCTCGCCAAAATCTAGACACGAATTGGGTACCTCTGTCAGAAACGATATTCTCCGGAATACCATGCAAACGGACCACATTTTGAAAAAACAGAGGAACCAACTCGGAAGAAGAAGGCAACTTAGGCAGGGGAACCTAATGGACCATCTTAGAGAAACGATCACACACCACCCAGATGACAGACATCTTCTGAGAAACAGGAAGATCCGAAATAAAATCCATCGAGATGTGCGTCCAGGGCCTCTTCGGGATAGGCAAGGGCAACAACAATCCACTAGCCCGAGAACAACAAGGCTTGGCCCGAGCACAAACGTCACAAGACTGCACGAAGCCTCGCACATCTCGAGACAGGGAAGGCCACCAGAAGGACCTTGCCACCAAATCCCTGGTACCAAAGATTCCAGGATGACCTGCCAACGCAGAAGAATGAACCTCAGAAATGACTTTACTGGTCCAATCATCAGGAACAAACAGTCTACCAGGTGGGCAACGATCAGGTCTATCCGCCTGAAACTCCTGCAAGGCCCGCCGCAGGTCTGGAGAAACGGCAGACAATATCACTCCATCCTTAAGGATACCTGTAGGTTCAGAATTACCAAGGGAGTCAGGCTCAAAACTCCTAGAAAGGGCATCCGCCTTAACATTCTTAGAACCCGGCAGGTAGGACACCACAAAATTAAACCGAGAGAAAAACAACGACCAGCGCGCCTGTCTAGGATTCAGGCGTCTGGCGGACTCAAGATAAATTAGATTTTTGTGGTCAGTCAATACCACCACCTGATGTCTAGCCCCCTCAAGCCAATGACGCCACTCCTCAAAAGCCCACTTCATGGCCAAAAGCTCCCGATTCCCAACATCATAATTCCGCTCGGCGGGCGAAAATTTACGCAAGAAAAAAGCACAAGGTCTCATCACGGAGCAATCGGAACTTCTCTGCGACAAAACCGCCCCAGCTCCGATTTCAGAAGCGTCGACCTCAACCTGAAAAGGAAGAGCAACATCAGGCTGACGCAACACAGGGGCGGAAGAAAAGCGGCGCTTAAGCTCCCGAAAGGCCTCCACAGCAGCAGGGGACCAATCAGCAACATCAGCACCCTTCTTAGTCAAATCAGTCAATGGTTTAACAACATCAGAAAAACCAGCAATAAATCGACAATAAAAGTTAGCAAAGCCCAAAAATTTCTGAAGACTCTTAAGAGAAGAGGGTTGCGTCCAATCACAAATAGCCTGAACCTTGACAGGATCCATCTCGATGGAAGAGGGGGAAAAAATATATCCCAAAAAGGAAATCTTTTGAACCCCAAAAACGCACTTAGAACCCTTCACACACAAGGAATTAGACCGCAAAACCTGAAAAACCCTCCTGACCTGCTGGACATGAGAGTCCCAGTCATCCGAAAAAAATCAAAATATCATCCAGATACACAATCATAAATTTATCCAAATAATCACGGAAAATGTCATGCATAAAGGACTGAAAGACTGAAGGGGCATTTGAAAGACCAAAAGGCATCACCAAATACTCAAAGTGGCCCTCGGGCGTATTAAATGCGGTTTTCCACTCATCCCCCTGCTTAATTCGCACCAAATTATACGCCCCACGAAGATCTATCTTAGAGAACCACTTGGCCCCCTTTATGCGAGCAAACAAATCAGTCAGCAGTGGCAACGGATATTGATATTTAACCGTGATTTTATTCAAAAGCCGATAATCAATGCACGGCCTCAAAGAGCCATCTTTCTTAGCCACAAAGAAAAAACCGTCTCCTAAGGGAGATGACGAAGGACGAATATGTCCCTTTTCCAAGGACTCCTTTATATATTCTCGCATAGCAGCATGTTCAGGCACAGACAGATTAAATAAACGACCCTTAGGGTATTTACTACCCGGAATCAAATCTATGGCACAATCGCACTCCCGGTGCGGAGGTAATGAACCAAGCTTAGGTTCTTCAAAAACGTCACGATATTCAGTCAAGAATTCAGGAATCTCAGAGGGAATAGATGATGAAATGGAAACCACAGGTACGTCCCCATGCGTCCCCTTACATCCCCAGCTTAACACAGACATAGCTTTCCAGTCAAGGACTGGGTTATGAGATTGCAGCCATGGTAATCCAAGCACCAACACATCATGTAGGTTATACAGCACAAGAAAGCGAATAATCTCCTGGTGATCCAGATTAATCCGCATAGTTACTTGTGTCCAGTATTGTGGTTTATTGCTAGCCAATGGGGTGGAGTCAATCCCCTTCAGGGGTATAGGAGTTTCAAGAGGCTCCAAATCATACCCACAGCGTTTGGCAAAGGACCAATCTATAAGACTCAAAGCGGCGCCAGAGTCGACATAGGCATCCGCGGTAATAGATGATAAAGAACAAATCAGGGTCACAGATAGAATAAACTTAGACTGTAAAGTGCCAATTGAAACAGACTTATCAAGCTTCTTAGTACGCTTAGAGCATGCTGATATAACATGAGTTGAATCACCGCAATAGAAGCACAACCCATTTTTTCGTCTAAAATTCTGCCGTTCACTTCTGGACAGAATTCTATCACATTGCATATTCTCTGGCGTCTTCTCAGTAGACACCGCCAAATGGTGCACAGGTTTGCGCTCCCGCAGACGCCTATCGATCTGGATAGCCATTGTCATGGACTCATTCAGACCCGCAGGCACAGGGAACCCCACCATAACATCCTTAATGGCATCAGAGAGACCCTCTCTGAAATTCGCCGCCAGGGCGCACTCATTCCACTGAGTAAGCACAGCCCATTTACGGAATTTCTGGCAGTATATTTCAGCTTCGTCTTGCCCCTGAGATAGGGACATCAAGGCCTTTTCCGCCTGAAGTTCTAACTGAGGTTCCTCATAAAGCAACCCCAAGGCCAGAAAAAACGCATCCACATTGAGCAACGCAGGATCCCCTGGAGCCAATGCAAAAGCCCAATCCTGAGGGTCGCCCCGGAGCAAAGAAATCACAATCCTGACCTGCTGAGCAGGATCTCCAGCAGAGCGAGATTTCAGGGACAAAAACAACTTGCAATTATTTTTGAAATTTTGAAAGCAAGATCTATTCCCCGAGAAAAATTCAGGCAAAGGAATTCTAGGTTCAGATATAGGAACATGAACAACAAAATCTTGTAAGTTTTGAACTTTCGTGGTGAGATTATTCAAACCTGCAGCTAAACTCTGAATATCCATTTTAAACAGGTGAACACAGAGCCATTCCAGGATTAGAAGGAGAGAGAGAGAGAGAGGCTGCAATATAGGCAGACTTGCAAGAGATTCAATTACAAGCACACTCAGAACTGAGAAAAAAAAAAAAAAAAAATCTTCAGCAGACTTCTCTTTTCTCTCCTTTCTCTGTCAATTAATTTAACCCTTTGCGGCCGGTCAAACTGTTGTGGTTCTCAATGGCAAGAGAACATAGCCCAGCAAACATACGAACTAGCTCTTGGAAGGATGGAAACTAAACTGACCATGAACTAAACCTGCCGCACAACTAACAGTAGCCGGGTAGCGTAGCCTGCGTTTTATCCCTAGACGCCCAGCGCCGGCCGGAGGACTAACTAATCCTGGCAGAGGAAAATATAGTCCTGGCTCACCTCTAGAGAAATTTCCCCGAAAGGCAGACAGAGGCCCCCACAAATATTGGCGGTGATTTTAGATGAAATGACAAACGTAGTATGAAAATAGGTTTAGCAAAATTGAGGTCCGCTTACTAGATAGCAGGAAGACAGAAAGGGCACTTTCATGGTCAGCTGAAAACCCTATCAAAATACCATCCTGAAATTACTTTAAGACTCTAGTATTAACTCATAACATCAGAGTGGCAATTTCAGATCACAAGAGCTTTCCAGACACAGAAACGAAACTACAGCTGTGAACTGGAACAAAATGCAAAAACAAACAAGGACTAAGTCCAACTTAGCTGGGAGTTGTCTAGCAGCAGGAACATGCACAGAAAGGCTTCTGATTACAATGTTGACCGGCATGGAAGTGACAGAGGAGCAAGGCTAAATAGCGACTCCCACATCCTGATGGAAACAGGTGGACAGAGAGGATGATGCACACCAGTTCAATTCCACCAGTGGCCACCGGGGGAGCCCAAAATCCAATTTCACAACACCAGAGTTTGGAGGAATAGTGTAGAGGAACACTATCCAAGCTGCTTGAGGTCTAGTGTGAACTTTTCACAATCAGTGATGGTTTGGGGAGCTAAGACATCTGCTGGTGTAGGTCCACTGTGTTTTATCAAGACCAAAGTCAGCACAGCCGTCTACCAGGAAGTTTTTCTTCCGACAAGCTTTTTGGACATGGAAATTCTGCTGCGTGCATGTCTGTGTTTACGTATGCACTTTTGCATGTGTAAGTGCACTTGCCTGCGTGTATAAGTGTGTATCCCCATTTCTGTGTGTTTCCAATCTGCAAGTGTGTGTCTGCTAGTGCATATCTGCTCGCACATATGTGTGTGTCTTCATGTTTGTATGTGTGCTTCTGCATGTCTGTGTGTGTCTTTGTGCTCTTCCAAATATTTATTATAATTGGGGAGAGATGGGTGAGAAACGTTAGGAGACAGTATGGTGAGAATGTGTGAAGAAACAGTATGGTGAATGAGGGGAGAGGGAATGGGTGCAGAAACAGAAGGGGGATATATGAGGAGACAATGAGACAATATGGAGAGTGGAAGGAATGTATGAGGAGACAGCATTGGGGGAGAAAAGTGTTAGAGGACACAGAACAGAGACTAGGTAGTATGGGGAAAGGTATAAAGATGCGGCAGTATGGGGGGACAGTGTGAGGGCACATCAAAGAGGGAACAGTATGCTGAAGAGAGGTACTGTGATGAGGGGGCACAGTGTAGACAGGACAATATAGGGGATACACCATGTTAGAGGACAGTAAGAAGAGGAGAACCAGTATAGAAAAGAGAGGACAGTGAGGAGGGCATGTTGCATAAGAGGGTTAGTGTGGGTCATATTTTGTGCAGGGAGCATTGTGAGAGTTAATAGTCTATACAGCGGCTCAGTATAGGGCAGATATTTCTATTCAGGAGAACTATAATGACACTGCTATTTTTAGGGGTGTCGTGTGGGGATGCGCCGCAGAATACCGGAGAAGATGGAGGGCTGGGGAGAACAGCGGTGTATGAGAAGAGTCATCATGGAGTCTGGACAAGATGGAGATGAAAAGAAAGAGACTCTAATCAGAGAAGACATCACAGGTAAGATACCTGGATGTGAATATTTACAGTGCCTTGCGAAAGTATTCGGCCCCCTGAAACTTTTCAACCTTTTCCCACATATCATGCTTCAAACATAAAGATACCAAATGTAAATTTTTGGTGAAGAATCAACAACAAGTGGAACACAATTGTGAAGTTATGGGCAAAGAATGGGCAAGAATTTCAGTCTCTCGACGTACAAAACTGATAGAGACATACCCCAAGCGACTTGCAGCTGTAATCGCAGCAAAAGATGGCGCAACAAAGTATTAAGTTAAAGGGGCCGAATAATATTGCATGCCTCACTTTTCAGTTTTTGAATTTCCACAAAAATGTAAAATAACCAATAAATTTCGCTCAACTTCACAATTGTGTTCCATTTGTTGTTGATTCTTCGCCAAACATTTACATTTGGTATCTTTATGTTTGAAGCATGATATATGGGAAAAGGTTAGAAAGTTCCAGGGGGCCGAATCGCAAAGCACTGTATTTGTGATCCAGCCTGTATGGTCCGCAGTCTGATGATGACTGATAACAACAACTCCCAGTATCTCGATTGTTAAGGACATACCGGGAGTTGTCGTTTCATGCAATACAAAGGTATATGGGGCTGACCTGACATTGACATTACAATTGACGTATTGTGCACTTATGGTGGTTCAGATGTTGATTCATGTACTGGCGTGTTTGTGTGTGCCTGTGTGTTTGTGCATGTCTCCATGTATGTCTGTGGATCTGGAATTCTACAGCTCTGGCAAAAATTTAGAGACCACTGCAAAATTTTCAGTTTGTCTGATTTTTCTCTTTATAGGTATATTTTTGAGTAAAATGTAAATTGTTCTTTTATTCTATAAACTACTGTCAACATGCTTCCAAAGTTCCAAACAATACATTTTGTATTTACAGTTAGGTCCATATATATTTGGACAGAGACAACATTTTTCTAATTTTGGTTATGGACATTACCACAATGAATTTTATACAAATCAATTCAGATGCAGTTGAAGTTCAGACTTTCACCTTTCATTTGAGGGTATCCACATTAAGATTGGATAAAGGGTTTAGGAGTTTCAGCTCCTTAACATGTGCCACCCTGTTTTTAAAGGGACCAAAAGTAATTGGACAGATTCAATAATTTTAAATAAAATATTCATCTTTAGTACTTGGCTGAAAACCCTTAGTTGGCAATGACTGCCTGAAGTCTTGAACTCATGGACATCACCAGACGCTGTGCTTCCTCCTTTTTGATGCTCGGCCAGGCCTTCACTGCAGTGGTTTTCAGTTGCAGTTTGTTTGTGGGCCTTTCTGTCTGAAGTTTAGTCTTTAACAAGTGAAATGCTGCTCAATTGGGTTGAGATCAG
This sequence comes from Ranitomeya variabilis, assembly GCF_051348905.1. Classification (NCBI taxonomy): domain Eukaryota; kingdom Metazoa; phylum Chordata; class Amphibia; order Anura; family Dendrobatidae; genus Ranitomeya; species Ranitomeya variabilis. The sequence goes on along the minus strand of NC_135235.1, from coordinate 154,441,015 downwards.
GTGACTGACTTGGCCATTCAGGAATCTTCCACTTCTTTGCTTTAATAAACTCCTGGGCTGCTTTGGCTTTATGTTTTGGGTCATTGTCCATCTGTAGTATGAAACGACGACCAATCAGTCTGGCTGCATTTGGCTGGATCTGAGCACACAGTATGGCTCTGAAGACCTCAGAATTCATTCGGCTGCTTCTGTCCTGTGTCACATCATCCATAAACACTAGTGACCCAGTGCCACTGGCAGCCATGCATGCCCAAGCCATCACACTGCCTCCGCCGTGTTTTACAGATGATGTGGTATGCTTTGGATCATGAGCTGTACCACGCCTTCGCCATACTTTTCTCTTTCCATCATTCTGGTAGAGGTTGATCTTGGTTTCATCTGTCCAAAGAATGTTCTTCCAGAACCGTGCCGGCTTTTTTAGATGTTTTTTATCAAAGTCCAATCTAGCCTTTTTATTCTTGATGCTTATGAGTGGCTGTAGCATGCAGTGAACCCTCTGTATTTCCTTTCATGCAGTCTTCTCTTTATGGTAGATTTGGATATTGATACGCCGACCTCCTGGAGAGTGTTGGTCACTTGGTTGGCTGTTGTGAAGGGGTTTCTCTTCACCATGGAGATTATTCTGCGATCATCCACCACTGTTGTCTTCCATGGGCGCCCAGGTCTTTTTGCATTGATGAGTTCACCAGTGCTTTCTTTCTTTCTCAGGATGTACCAAACTGTAGATTTTGCCACTCCTAATATTGTAGCAATTTCTCGGATGGGTTTTTTCTGTTTTCGCAGCTTAAGGATGGCTTGTTTCACCTGCATGGAGAGCTCATTTTACCGCATGTTTATTTCACAGCAAAACCCTCCAAATGCAAGCACCACACCTCAAATCAACTCCAGGCCTTTATCTGCTTAATTGAGAATGACATAACAAAGGGATTGCCCACACCTGTCCATGAAATAGCCTTGGAGTCAATTGTCCAATTACTTTTGGTCCCTTGAAAAACAGGGTGGCACATGTTAAGGAGCTGAAACTCCTAAACCCTTCATCCAATTTTAATGTGGATACCCTCAAATGAAAGCTGAAAGTCTGAACTTCAACTGCATCTGAATTGTTTTGTTTAAAATTAATTGTGGTAATGTCTATAACCAAAATTAGAAAAATGTTGTCTCTGTCCAAATATATATGGACCTAACTGTATTTTCTGAAAATGAGAAATGGTCAAAATAACAAAAAAATGCATTGCTTTCAGACCTCAAATAATGCAAAAAAAAACAACAAGTTCATAATCATTTAGAAACAACAATACTGATGTTTTAACTCTGGAAGAGTTCAGAAATCAGTATTTTGTGGAATAAGCATGATTTTTAGTCACAGCTTTCATGAGTCTTGGCATGCTTTCCACCAGTCTTTCACACTGCATTTGGGTGACATTATGCCACTCCTGGTACAAAAATTTAAGCAGTTCCTCTTTGTTTGATGGCTTATGACTATCCATCTTCCTCTTGTTTACATTCCAGAGGTTTTCAATGGGGTTCAGGTCTGGAGACTGGGCTGGTCATGACAGGGATTTGATGTGGTGGTCCTTCTTCCACACCTTGATTGACCTAGCTGTGTGGTATGGCGCATTGCCCTGCTGGAAAAAAACAGTCCTCAGAGTTGGGGAACATTGCCTGAGCAGAAGGAATCAACTGTTTTTCCAGGATAACCTTGTATGCGGCTTGATTCATACGTCCTTCGCAAAGAACCATCTACCCAATTCCAGCCATGCTGAAGCATCCCCAGATCACCGATCCTCCACCAAAATTTCATAGTAGGTGCAAGACACTGTGGCTTGTACGCCTCTCCAGGTCTCCGTCTAACCACTAGAAGACCAGGTGTTGGGCAAAGCTGAAAATTAGACTCATCAGAGAAGATTACCTTACTCCAGTCCTCTATGGTCCAATCCTTATGGTCTTTGGCAAACTTCAGCCAGGCTCTCCTTGGCTTCTCATTGATGAAAGGCTTTTTATAGCTTTACATGACTTGAGCCCTGCCTCTATGAGTTTGATACAAACTGTTTTTGCCATGCACTTCACCCCATCTGCCATTTGCCATTCCTTTTGTAGGTCACTTCATATCCTGTGGTTGCTGAGTGACATTCAAATAAGATGACAGTCATCCCGGTCAGTGGAGAGTTGCTTTCGCCCTCTGCCGGTCTGTAGCTTTGTTGTCCCCAATGTCTGCTGCTTGACTTTGTTGTAATGGACTACCTTCTTAGAAATTTTAAGGATGGAGGTAACATGATGCTCACTGTATCCTTCTGCTAGTAAAGCCAGAATTGAGCCCTTTTCCTCACTCAAGACTTTTCTTTTCAATTCCTTTGGCATGGTTAAAAGTTATTTTTTCATTCAAATTACTTTTGGGCTATTCCTAGCACTTGTTTTGCCATCCAGCTTGTCCTATTGCAAGAGGATTTTGAAGCTCACAGCAGTGTTTTTATAGTTTCCCTCATTAAATAAGATTTGGTTCAGGTGATCACCTAATCAGAAGCACATTGAGTACAATGAGGTGTACTTTGGTTGGAATTCAACTGACACTGGAATGGAATGGCTGTCAGACATGTAGAGATGGTGATTTTTAGAAAACTGTGCAGTGGTCCCTTAATTTTTGCCAAAACTGTATTTTTGTAAGATGCGTGTATGTAACAACGTATTGTGGTGTGTAAAAGCATTCATATGTTTGTGCACATTTACTAAATCTATTAGAGCTCTTTCATATATGTCTTTCCATGTTTAGGAACAGACAAGTGAAATTTGCTAACCTTGTCATAACTGTTACCTTAGGGATGTGCTTGTATGGAGCGGGTTCAGGAGCTGAGCCTGCTCCATTACTGGCGGATGTCGGATGTAATACGTAGCCAGCGACTGCTTGTAACAGCAGTGATCAGAGCTCACCTTGACTGCTGTTTTAAGGATTTAAAAGCCCTTGTCAATCACTGACAGCTGCACTTAGATGTCACAATGGCCCGGTGCATGCACTCACCAGCTCCCATCAGCTCCCTGTGACACAGTTGCAGGTTGCTGATGGGTTGTCATGTGTTGCTGCCATGTTAGTCGTTCAATGGCTTTTAGTCTGAGGTTGGGCTCCCTGGACGATGTCACAATCACAGTGCCGGGACGTTATTGCAGCACGCTCACTTTGTAGATAGCAGTGACTGCAATGTCTCCCTCCTTGCTCTGACCCTATCACAGGAAGCGACTGGCGGAAGGGAGAATAAAGCTTAATTTTCTCCCTGTAGCCAACACTTTTCCATTAAGCCAGCTAACCAGGTTTTAAACCCCATTTACCTGCAGATTAACTCTATATCTGCAGATAGTTTCTCAAAATGACCAGTTACCCTTAAAGGGACTGTGTCACTCCAGAATGAGTGTTCAAACTAAGTCCTGACGCTCAGTGCTTCATGGCGGGGCCAATCATGTACATTCACCTCCCCCCTGTTTGTATTCCATCATTCTCCACCTCCCTCTAATTTGATTGACAGCTCTGGCTTCATAGAGTCAGAGAAGGATGGAGATGGATGGAAAACAAGCAGTTGAGAAGGTGTATATAAATGATTGGCCGGCATGATAATCTGAGCTCCTCTGCTTGGTTTCACTAGTCATTCTGTGCTGATAGAGAGGGATTAAAGAGGTCTCAATACACTTGAAGGATTTTTTTTAACTCTGACTCAAAACATTGTATATAATGCACCCAGCATTATACAGCTCTGGAAAAAATTAAAAGACCACCACATCAAAACTCTGTCATGGGCAGCCCAATCTCCAGACCTGAAACCCATTGAAAACCTCTGGAATGTAATCAAGAGGATAATGAATAGTCACAAGCCAACCAGCGAAGAAGAACTGCTTAAATTTTTGCACCAGAAGCACTGTGAAAGACTGGTGGAAAGCATGCCAAGACGCATGAAAGCTGTGATTAAAAATCATAGTTAATCCACAAAATATTGATTTCTGAACTCTTCCTGAGTTAAAACATTAGTATTATTGTTTTTAAATGATTATGAACTTGTTTTCTATGCATTATTTGAGGTCTGAAAGCACTGTTTTTTTTATTTATTTTTCTTAGAAAAAAAATACAAAATTTATTGCTTGGAAATTCGGAGACATGTTATCAGAAGTTTATAGAATAAAAGAACAATTTACATTTTACTCAAAAATATACTTATAAAGAGAAAAATCAGACAAACTGAAAATTTTGCAGTGGTCTCTTAATTTTTTCCAAAGCTGTATATGAGTATATATCAGTATAATGCCGACACAATCCTTCTCCAGGGCAGGTCCGCGGTGCCATACAAGCAGTGGGCATCGCACGGCGGACTCACTAGTGTGAAACTACCCTAAAGGTGTCATCCAGGGATTCTGTTAAGGGGAATCTGTCACTGATTTCATGGTGGCCTAACTAAAGGTACCAAACTGGTGACAGATTCCCATTGCAAAATGCTGGGTCACTCAGTTGTACCACAATATTGTATTCGAAGCTCCAGCACTTAATGGTGAATAGTCCCCTGAATATTCATGAGTTTCTGACTTTCTACGCTCCTGCTGCTAATTCAGTTTAAAGAACAAATAAACCTGCAAATCAGGGGCTGGGTGTAGATAAAGCCGGGAGGTATATTACAAATATGTTTAACATTCCTGTCATTATATAAAAATAAAGTTTATGGTAGCTGTAGAGTGGGCCTCTAGAGTTAATTCCTCTGGTGGGCCCTAGGCACCCCAGTTGACCCTGCCCATGTCACATGACTGCTTGTCACCGATGGGTTGGCATGACAACTCGTGGTCTGCAGGAAACCCCTGTGGTAGTCATTGCCAGATGATTGTGAGCATCACCCAATGGCCGACGCGCATAGGAGATGAGCATTTCTGCTAAAGCCAATCACCCTATCACTAACAACTGGTGTTCTCCCCTCAAGCTTTAAACATGTCTCAATCACACCTATCCTCAAAAAGCCCTCTCTTGACCCATCCTCTGTATCTAGCTATCGCCCTATATCACTTATTTCCTATGCCTCAAAACTACTGGAACAACACGTCCATCTTGAACTGTCCTCCCATCTATCTTCCGGATCCCTCTTCGACTGCTTACAGTCAGGCTTCCGGTCACACCACTCCACGGAAACTGCCCTAACTAAAGTCACCAATGACCTATTAACCGCCAAGAGCAAGCGAATCTACTCTAGCCTCCTCCTGGACCTGTCCTCTACCTTTGACACAGTGGACCATTCCCTGTTGCTGCCGACCCTCTCATCCCTTGGCATCCAGACTTGGCCCTATCCTGGATTTCGTCATACCTAACTGACCGGATATTCAGCGTCTCCCACTCACACACCACCTCCTCACCTTGCCCCCTATCTGTCGGAGTCCCGCAAGGTTCAGTTCTAGGGCCCCTGCTCTTCTCCATTTACACCTTTGGCCTGGGACAGCTCATAGAATCTCACGGTTTTCAGTATCATCTCTATGCTGACGACACACAGATCTACATCTCTGGATCAGATATCATCACCCTACTAACCAGAATCCCTCAATGTCTATCAGCTATTTCATCCTTCTCCGCTAGATTTCTAAAACTTAACATGGACAAAGCAGAATTCATCGTCTTTCCTGCAGCGCCCCAGGGTCCTGGTCATCGCAGTGGTATTGCTTTCCTCTCGGGGAGAGTGATGCTACGTTTGGAGGCAAGGAAGGATAACTGCATCCAGGTATCACAAACATGCAACACATTTCACACTCCAGATCACCAGGGGAGCTTCTGCTCCTATTTATTAGGTCACTCCCCATATATACAGTACAGACCAAAAGTTTGGACACACCTTCTCATTTAAAGATTTTTCTGTATTTTCATGACTATGAAAATTGTACATTCACACTGAAGGCATCAAAACTATGAATTAACACATGTGGAATTATATACTTAATAAAAAAGTGTGAAACAACTGAAATTATGTCTTATATTCTAGGTTCTTCAAAATAGCCACCTTTTGCTTTGATGACTGCTTTGCACACTCTTGGTATTCTTTTGATGAGCTTCAAGAGGTAGTCACCGGAAATGGTCTTCCAACAATCTTGAAGGAGTTCCCAGAGATGCTTAGCACTTGTTGGCCCTTTTGCCTTCACTCTGCGGTCCAGCTCACGCCAAACCATCTCGTGACTGGTCTGGTGACTGTGGAGGCCAGGTCATCTGGCGTAGCACCCCATCACTCTCCTTCTTGGTCAAATAGCCCTTACACAGCCTGGAGGTGTGTTTGGGGTCATTGTCCTGTTGAAAAATAAATGATGGTCCAACTAAATGCAAACCGGATGGAATAGCATTCCGTTGCAAGATGCTGTGAAAGCCATCCTGGTTCAGTATGCTCTCAATTTTGAATAAATCCCCAACAGTGTCACCAGCAAAGCATCCCCACACCATCACACCTCCTCCTCCATGCTTCACGGTGGGAACCTGGTGGTTGGAACCAAAGATCTCAAATTTGGACTCATCAGACCAAAGCACAGATTTCCACTGGTCTAATGTCCATTCCTTGTGTTCTTTAGCCCAAACAAGTCTCTTCTGCTTGTTGCCTGTCCTTAGCAGTGGTTTCCTAGCAGCTATTTTACCATGAAGGCCTACTGCACAAAGTCTCCTCTTAACAGTTGTTTGTTTCTGTTTCTCAAGAGTTGTTGTAGAGATGTGTCTGCTGCTAGAGCTCTGTGTGGCATTGACCTGGTCTCTAATCTGAGCTGCTGTTAACCTGCGATTTCTGAGGCTGGTGACTCAGATAAACTTATCCTCAGAAGCAGAGGTGACTCTTGGTCTTACTTTCCTGGGGCGGTCCTCATGTGAGCCAGTTTCTTTGCAGTGCTTGATGGTTTTTGCCACTGCATTTGGGGACACTTTCAAAATTTTCCCAATTTTTCGGACTGACTGACCTTCATTTGTTAAAGTAATGATGGCCACTCGTTTTTCTTTACTTAGCTGATTTTTTCTTGTCATAATACATATTCTAACAGTCTATTCAATAGGACTATCAGCTGTGTATCCACCAGACTTCTGCACAACACAGCTGATGGCCCTAACCCCATTTATAAGGCATGAAATTCCACTTATTAAACCTGACAGGGCTCACCTGTGAAGTGAAAACCATTCCCGGTGACTACCTCTTGAAGCTCATCAAGAGAATGCCAAGAGTGTGCAAAGCAGTCATCAAAGCAAAAGGTGGCTGCTTTGAAGAACCTAGAATATAAGATATAATTTCAGTTGTTTCACACTTTTTTATTAAGTATATAATTCCACATGTGTTAATTCATAGTTTTGATGCCTTCAGTGTGAATGTACAATTTTCATAGTCGAGAAAAATCTTTAAATGAGAAGGTGTGTCCAAACGTTTGGTCTGTACTGTATATGTATATAACTGGTAGTCTGTAGGGAGAGTTAGAATGTTCCAGACCTGAGTCTGAGGTGGACAGAGGGTCAAAGGAGCTGTGTATGCCCTCAGAGCTGCAGCTCCCAGAAAGAGACATCCAGAAGGCAGAACTGTATTTTGCAAGGAAGTCGTAGCAAAGGAGAGGATACCAGAAGGGGAACAGCCCTACACAGGCTGCCTCCTTCTGATGCACAGAAGCCCGGTAGCCGGAACACCGAGGGAGTAGGGACCTTTATGCTTTGCTCCAGAGACCAGTAGGACAACTAATTGCAAGTTACCTGTCCGCCCTACACTCAGGAGGCACGGTGACACCTACAGAGCTGGGTTATCTAAGAGACGCTATCTCTCAAGTCACCAGTCATACGGGTATTGTCCTATCCTATATGGGGGACAGAGAGAGCGAAACATCGCATCTGTGAGACCCTTATGTGAAGCTATAGGCAGTAAGGGACTATACATCCGCAGCGCAAAAGAAGGCTACAGATTTCCACCTGGATAAGGGAACTCTGGACTTGCCTCTAAACCGGCCGGACTCTGCCTGCCCTGTGATCTGGTGCCCTGGACTGTGGATGCTGAAGTCTTCAGTAAAGGTAAAGAGACTGCAACCTTGTGTTGTTCTTCTCTGCACCTCTCACCATCCACCATCTACACACCGGGAAGCACTGGGGACATACTTCACCTATGGGAAGGTATACCATCTAGCTGCCATAACATCACCCCAGCAGACCCCTTAAAGCAGCGTCGGTCACCCTGACCGAACACCACAGGTGGCATCACGAACACAAACTTTATCCCTTTAAAGACCTTTCCCTTTTACACGGACTCCCAGGGCCACGGACCGAGTCAGCCACCGTGACATCCCCCTGTGAACTGAAGGACCCGGTACCGAGTACCCCACGGCCCCCATTCCCCCATCTCACGTGACCCCCCCAACGAACCTATCCATTACAGTAAACGGCTGCCCACTCTCCCCAGTCCCACAAGCTGTCTCGGGGTAATCCTTGACACTGATCTCTCCTTCAAATCTCATATCCAGGCCCTTTCCACTTCCTGCCACTTTCAACTCAAAAATATTTCACGGATCCGTACATTCTTAAACCAAGAATCTGCAAAAACCCTAGTTCATGCCCTCATCTCCCGCCTCGACTACTGTAACCTCCTGCTCTGTGGCCTCCCCTCTAACACTCTCGCACCCCTCCAATCTATTCTAAACTCAGCTGCCCGACTAATCGACCTGTCCCCCCGCTATTCCCCAGCCTCTCCCCTCTGTCAATACCTTCACTGGCTCCCCATTACCCAGAGACTCCAGTACAAAAGCCTAACCATGACATACAAAGCCATCCACAACCTGTCTCCACCATACATCTGTGACCTCGTCTCCTGGTACTTTCCGGCACGCAACCTCCTAACCTCACAAGATCTCCTTCTCTACTCCCCTCTTATCTCCTCTTCCCACAATCGCATACAAGATTTCTCTCACGCATCACCCCTATTCTGGAACGCTCTACCACAACATATCAGACTCTCACCTACCCTCGAAACCTTCAAAAAGAACCTGAAGACCCACCTCTTCCGACAAGCCTACAACCTGCAGTAACCACCGATCGACCAAACCGCTGCACGACCAGCTCTATCCTCGCCTACTGTATCCTCACCCATCCCTTGTAGATTGTGAGCCCTCGGGGCAGGGTCCCCTCTCCTCCTGTACCAGTTGTGACTTGTATTGTTCAAGATTATTGTACTTGTTTTTATTATGTATACCCCTCCTCACATGTAAAGCGCCATGGAATAAATGGCGCTATAATAATAAATAATAATAATAATAATAATAATAAAGCCCTGCTGTGTGTAGCTCAAGTGATCGGATGACTGCAGCTTTTAATCTCCCATGGGGTCTATTGGAGCTAGTAAAAAGTAAAAAAAAATGTTTAAAAATCTAAAAAATGAAAAAAAAATAAAAAAGTTTAAATCACCACCCATTTGCCCTATTAAAAAAACACAATAAAAAATACACATATTTGGTATCGCTTGGCTCAGAATTGCCTGATCTATCAAAATATATAAACTAGATGGTGGCCCGATTCTAACGCATAGGGTATTCTAGAATATTTATGTATATGTATGTACGTCGCGCTGTGAGTGGGGGTTAAATTCCGCGCAAATATCGCTGCCTGGTCGCACCCGGCTGGCCGATCAGCGAAGCGAGCTTCTATAAATATTTAATCTGATCAGTAAATGGTGTAATGAGAAAATGTTATCAGCTCAGTGCGCAAAAATTAAGCCTTCATTCAGCCCCAGATCATGAAAATTGGAGATGCTACAGGTCTTGGAAAATGGTGACGTTTTTATTAACAAACTTTGGATTTTTTTTCACCACTTAAATAAAAAAGTACTTGTACATGGTTGGTATCTACGAACTCATAATTACCTGCAGAATCATAATGGCAGGTCAGTTTTAGCATTTAGTGAAGACTCTTTTTGCAATTTCACCGCATTTGGAATTTTTTTCCCGTTTTCGAGTACACGACATGGTAAAACCAATAGTGTCATTGAAAAGTACAACTTGTCCCACAAAAAACAAGCCCTCACATGGCCATATTGACAGAAAAATAACAAAGTTATGGCTCTGCTATGGCTCTGGGAAGAAGGGGAGCAGGAAAAAAAAGGAAACTCAAAAATGGAAAACCCAAGGTGGTCAAAGGATTACATCAGATAATTATATCACACAAAATATTTAGTAAATACCATTTACCATATGTCTACTTCACTTCAGTATCATTTTTAATATATATATATATATATATATATATATATATATATATATATATATATATATATATATATATATATATAGATATATATATATATATATATATATACTGTAGATATAGATATATATACTGTTAGCAAGTTAGAAGGGTTAAAAGTTGATCAGCAATTTCTCATTTTCCAACAATTTACAAAACCATTTTTTAGGGACCACATCACCTTTGAAGTGACTTTGGGGGCCTATGTGACAGAAAATACCCAAATGTGATACCATTTTAAAAACTGCACCATTCAAAGTGCTGAAAAATACAGTTTATTAACCCTTCGGGTTCTTCACAGGAATTAAAAGAATATGTAAGGAATAAAATGAACATTTAACTTTCTTTTCACAAAAATGTTACTTTAATACCGATTTTTATTTTCACAAGAGTAGCAGGAGAAAATGGAAAATTTGTTATGAAATTTCTCCTGTGTATGCCAATACCCCATATATGGGGGAAATCTACTGTTTGTGTGCATGGCAGGGCTTGGAAGGGAAAGAGCACGATGTGACTTTTGAACTCAAAATAAGCAGGATTCAATAACGGATGCCATGTAGTGTTTCGAGAGCCCCTGATGTGCCTAAACAGTAGAAACCCCCCACAAGTAAGGCCATTTTGGAAACTAGACCACTCAATTAATTTGTTTAGATTTTCGGTGAGCACCTTGAGCCCCCAATTGCTTCACAACATTTTAAAACGTTGAGTGTGAAAATAAAAAATAATCACATTTTTCCTACAAAAGTGTTGATTTAGTCCCAAATGTTTCCTTTTCACAAAGGTAATAGGAGAAAATGGAGCTCAAAATCTGTTTGTGATTTCTCCTGAGTATGCTGATACCTCATATGTGGGTAAAAACTACTTTTTGGGCGCACGGCAGGGCTCACAAGGTTAGGAGAGCTGACTTTTGCAGTGCTAAATTGGCTGGAAAGATAGTGGAAGTAATGTCCAGTTTGCAGAACCCCTGATATGCTTAAACAATGGAAACCCCCTACAAATTACTCCATTTTGTAAACTACGCCCCTCAAGGAATTTATCTAGAGGTGTGATGAGCATCTTGAATTCACAGGTGCTTCACAGAATTTTAAAACATATGATTTTGACTCTTTGGGTGTTTTCCAGAAATGAGCAGCAATGAGAAATTTCTGCAATGAGCTGCCTGTGGGAACTGCAGCTTCAGTAACCTCAATGACATCACCGCAGGTCACTGAAGCTGCACTCTGATGCTCTGCTCACTGTCTCCTGGATGCAAAACTGAACAGTCGCATCATGCCACCTTTCAGCAAGGCATCCAGATGAAGCACAGATGCATTACGGCTTGGGATAAATGAATTATCGTCAGACAGATGAGATACGCGGTGTTTTTTTATTTTTAATTTTACAGTAATAAATAGGTAAAAGATGATGGGGTGTTTTATTTCAAATAAAGAACTTTATTCTGGCTGTGTCTTCTTTATTACAATCTTAATATGAGGATACAAATGGGTGCGTCTTACAGGCCCCTCTCCATTACTATCCTTTGAGCTTGATGTCAGTGGCCATAAAACAACTGACATCAACTCCAACCCTATTAACTCACTTGCCACCACACCAGGGCAAGTGGGAAGCGTGAGGTTAAGCGCCAGATTTGAAGTATCTTATTGACACGCCATTTCTGGGGCCACTGAGGACTAATGTTATTAGCCTATGAGGGGGGCAATGTTGTTGTGACCAAAAAAAGTAATTCTGGTGTTTTGACTTTTTTTCTTGTCACGTTGTTTAACGATCGGGTTAGTTCTTTTTTTATATTGATAGATCGGGCGATTCTGAACTCGGTGATGCCAAATACAGTATGTGTATGTTTGATTTTTTTTTATTGTTTTATTTGGAATTGGACAAAAAAGGGGTGTTTTGAACTTTTATATATGTTTTATTTTTTGAATATTTAAATTTTCTTTTTTTTTTTTTTTTTTTACTTTTGCCATGCTTCAATAGTATCATGGGAGACTAGAAGCTGCCATAACCCGATTGCCTCTGCTACATACAGGTGCTTGTAGGAATCCGGGAGTGACAACCATAGAGGTCTGCTGGAGACATCTGGTTGTCATGCCAACCCACTGGCGACCCTCGGTCATGTGACACGGGCGCTGATGGGCGGGATTTCCGGAGCCTTTGCTGGAAGCTCATGTTAAATGCCGCTGTCAGAGTTTGACAGCGGCATTTAACTGGTTAACAGCCGCTAGTGGATCTCAATTCCACACACGGCTGTTAGAGGCGTATGTCAGCTGTTCAAAACAGCCGACATGTGCTGGAAAAGATGTGGGCTCAGCACCGGAGCCAATATCAAAAGTGACCTGCGTACAGTTAGAGACAGAAAGGGTAGATACAAGTCTGTTCTCTCTTTGCAGTAGTGAGATTATTAAATACTGTGTATTGGAGTTGGTAGTGAACGGCTGGACTTTTTTTTATCATACTAGGATCAGCCTTTCAATGATATTCATTTACCTGTTAGTTCAAATCATATCTGCACCTGTTTTGTCCCCTGCTCTCCTACTCAACATCTGCTGTGTGTGAAACCTCACTGTCCTCATTTTCCATTTTCCTTCTTGTTACCTATAGATATTAGCATTTCTATTTTCCTGTTTCCTCTTCATCCCAGCCTTGATTATTACATTTTTCCTCACCTGTACCGCACTTGCCACCTTATGTTTTCATTGTACATTAGCAGTGCATTGTGGAAACTAATGGAAAAAAAAGTTGGAGGACATTCTGTTGGCAGGCTCAGCTAGCAGAGTAAACCCTCAATACGCATGAGAGAACTGCAAGTAATGCTGCTAGATGATCAAACAGTGGGGCGAGGTATTCAAAACAACAAGGCAGCATAAAAATGGCAAAAGACACAAGATTAGGCTCACATACATTGTGCTCTCCCATGAACACTGTGCCAGGATTTCTGTTGGAATCCCTGAATAACAAGACTCTGATCGAAACCCAGAAAGAGTCATTCAATTCAGTGAAGCCGATGGAGTCACTGTGTACATTGTTTGGCCTTGGTCCAGTGATCATCTTTTTCACGCATGCAAAGAAATGTGGACTGCTATTCTTTTGTCTGAAAAAGATATACACTGCCAGGACAGACAGAGGCCAGACAGTATCCAAAGTGACTTAGTTGACTCTGGAATCCTTTTTTTCTTGTGAAGCCAACAAAACCAGCAGACTGCACTTTATATGTGTGAATCTAGCCTAACATGCACTCTACAGCATTTTCATCTTTTATAAAATTACCAATCAAATGAGAGGTACATTTTTAGAAACTATGATGTGTTAATTACCTGGCAGGCAGCAGGGGACCCTCCAATGTCTCGAAATCCAGCACAGATCATTGACTCCCGAACCCTTTCACCCCAGAATTTTTTCTGTTTGCATGTTTTTGTATCAATAATTGGCAGCTTGGCTTGGTTCAGAACTTCTGACAGTGTAAAGTTCTCTTTTCCACCTTGTTAAAAAAATCCAAAACATATAGAAATGATATAAAATGAAGTTCCACATTGATGGAGTCTAAGAAGCTGGACAAACCATCATGAGATTACAGTACCATTATTAGTACCAGTGCGCTGTAAGCAAACACAACAAAATGCCTAAAAGAACAATGCCTGAAAAAAAAAACAGGTTTTCTTGAATGGCAGTTATATGGAATAGTGAAGCAGCTGCTTACTTGGAAACTAGAAAAAGCAAATTGATTTGATACAAATCAAATTTATATCAAATTTTAGGAAATGTCCTGATGAATTTGAACAATTTGTAATTCGAGTGAATCACCAAAAGATTACCCGCCTCCATCTTACACATTGCAGAAGATTGCATGTATCGTGACCACATGGTATTGTGCAGTCAATAAGGAAACAGGACTAACATAGCCTTTATGACAGCTGAGGGAGGAAATGCAACAGCCATGTTAGGGCGGCAGAGAACTATACCAAACATTGACTCAAACTGATGGTGTCACTGTCAGTGGTCACATTATCGTGCATTGACTGAGACTAATGATGCATCTTCCATTTGCTCCCCACTAATAAGCTTGCTAGGGGGAAAGAAGGCCAATTGTGATGTGTGTTTGGTTCTACTACTGCCTAGATGACTGGTGCCAGAGGTGGTGATGCTGTTGTGTGTGGCTACCACATTCTTAGCCGTGTTTTTTTATTTTACATTACCCTGGTTATTGTCATGTTTAGGTATCCACAATGACAGTAGAAAATTCCCACTCCCTCGTCATGCATGCACAGCTGGCCGGAGCGCTGCTATAGGGGGATAAAGCATTGGGTTCACATGATATCAACTACTAGATCATGGACTGACATACTGGAAATCAGGTATTTCCCATAGCAAAAGTGCAACTGTACGATAAAGTATTACTGATCACCTAATGGTAACCATGACATTGGATTGAATAAAGGATCTATAGAGGCACTAAGTGCTAATTATATGTAACAACAGCCTCTTCTGAAGCATTACATCTCGCTATCCAAGGGTGATTTATATTCCTTTATTCAAGGGTAAATTACCTTGAAGTGCATATGCTGTTATTAGCCAAAGGCTTAAAATTTAACAATTGGAAAGGACACCAGCTTATGTGCTGCAATACTACTACCAGATGTGCACACCTTGTAATTAACTGCGGAGCATAGTAGCCACCATCTCCAACCTTAATTACTAGTTTATCTGGACCTATACAATCTGTAAATTTACTGATACAACCCCACCACTTTTATTTAGCACAAATTCCCTTCACTGTTTAATGTAATTTACCTTGGTTATTCCCATATTTTATTTTAGCCTACATTGTTTACAACATTATATTTTTTGTTGATCATGTTAAACTCAATTATTCAACCCTTGACCAATAGAACGGAATTCCATACTTGTCTTCCTCTTCCTGTATTGCTTCATCAGTTAGCCATATGTGTGCCTGGGAGACATGCATTTACTTGTCTGTTTGCACGAAAACTCAACTCCCACGTGTCCAAGTTCACCACAATTGCTTCCATGCCACATGGATTGTACTGCCTTTTGCAAAATGATGACATATGCTCAATGTCAGGCATCCAGATGTAGCAGAGCTGGACTCGTCGTGGGACACTCGTTATTAAGGACTACGTCAGAATAGGGGGTATTTGTGTTGGTTTATTTTTTATCTTTGCAGGAGATCGAGGGATTCGGGGAATTAGCAGAACAATAAAGATGGGAACACTGTGTGGTGTTTTATTTCAATAAAAGACTTTATTCTGGCTGTGTTTTTATTTAACCTGTAACAACTATAGGATTAGTAACGGAGAGGTGTCTTATTGACACCTCTCCATTACTAATGGGCTTGATGTCACCTTACAATACAAAGGTGAAATTAACCCCCAAACTAGCGCGGCTGAGTGCTGGTGTTTGTAGCTGGAGGGGGCAATATCCATGGTCCCTTCCTAGGCTATTAATATCAGCCCACAGCTATCTGCCTAGCCTTTGCTGGTTATTAATTATAGGGGGACCCCATGTCATTTTTTGGGGGTTCCCCCTACTTTAATAGCCAGTAAAGGCTAGGTATACAGCTCTGAGCTGATATTAATACCCTGGGAAGCTCTATGGGAGTTAACCCCTTCCAAGGCTATAAACATCAGCCCAAAGTTTTTGGCGTTCCCCCTGCTGGTTTAGAAAATTGCGTGGGAGCCCAAGCCATTTAAAAAAATTGTATTTGGTAACAAAAAAGGAAAGGACATTACATATTCCTGTGTGGCCGGTGTCACACTTGCGAGTGTGATGTGAGAAATATGCGCATGTTTGACATGGTCTCTCGCATCAACACCTGACACTCGGGACCGGAGTGTGCGGCTGCTTGTATTTCTGTGCAGCCGCACACGCCGGTCCGAGTGCTTGCGGCAGTGCCAGGTGTTGATGCGAGACACTCGCACGAGTATCTCGCATCACACTCAGAAGTGTGACACCGGCCCGACACGTACTTCCGGATGTGACACAAGATTCAACATATGTAAATTAGTACACATGCGTAGTAAGCTGTGTTCCTGCAGTTATTACGTATGTGACTAATAATTAGATGTGGTTTTACTGCATGTAATGATATTCTATAGGAAATTTACTGTTACGCCGCTTCCTTATACTTACCTGTCTGGCCAGCGCACTCCCGATGCTCCCTACTGCTCTCCGTCTTCCAGCTGCTCCGGCGCTCGTCCCTTCGGTGGTCCGCGCATGCGCAGACGTGCTTCTCTCGTCGCTGGGGCTTCTTGGAGGTCGTGACCCGGCAGCTCTGCCTCCAATATGGCGGCGCCTGTCGGGTACTTCTACCCAGCACCTGCCCTGCTCAGACGCCTTTGCGTCTATTGCGTTCGCTGGCTTTGTGCCATCGTCACCTTAGGTTCCTAGGCTCCGTTCCTTGCATCCTAACCTGTGACTCTGACTGTCTATGTTTGCTGTCCCTGCCAGTCCTGTGTTCCTGCTGTACCTTGCCAGCCCTGTGTTCCTGCCATGTTCTGCCAGTCCTGTGTTCCTGCTAGTCCTATGTTCCCGCCGTGTCCTGCCAGTCCTGTGTTCCTGCCATCCCTGCCAGTCCTGTGTTCCTGCCATACCTTGCCAGCCCTGTGTTCCTGCCATGTCCTGCCAGTCCTGTGTTTCTGCCAGTCCTGTGTTCCTGCCGTGTCCTGCCAGTCCTGTGTTCCCGCCGTGTCCTGCCAGTCCTGTGTTCCTGCTGTGCCTTCCAGTCCGGTGTTCGTGCTGTGTCCTGCTGTTCCTGCTGTACCTCCCAGTCCTGCGTGCCTGCCATTCCTGCCAGTCTAGAGTCTCCTTGTTTCCATCTTACATGTGCTTTCATCCTACCGGTCAGTACTTTGTCTTTGCTGCCTCCATCTGTCCAGTACCTCCGCCATTCTAGTCTCTTCAGTAACTGTGTCTTTCCCCCGTCTTCCGTTGTTTCTTTGTTCTATCTTCAGTCGTCCCTTTGGCTCCGGCAGTTGCGGCTTCACCCTCCTTGGGCCTGTCCCTAACTCTCCCTGTATTGTATTAATATCAGCCCACAGCTGATATGCTAATATCAGCCCACAGCTGATAACTGATTTAATGAGCCATTCGCAGTTTCACTGTACCGTCCGTGAAGACAGGGTGGCATCATCTGGTTCACTCGTCCTCGGGGGCTCTGAAGCCGTGACCCAGAGGGTCCACTTCCTTAGTCCTGATATTTACTCTGCGGGGACAGAGCATTTCCGTATTGTAAACAGACATGCTGCGGTCTGGAAAGATGCGCCGCATGTCTGTTTACGCAGATCTACCGCCTGCATCTTTGAACGCATAGTGAAAATGAGATTTCTTGAAATGCCATCCACTACGCTGTAACATCTGGCCGCTGCAGGTTGGACGCTGCAGATGTACACAGCGTCCAACCTGCAGTGTTTACTGACTGTGTGCACATACCCTTTTTGCAAACAGGAAATCACTTTTTTCCTTCCCAGAAGCCAACTTTCAATAAGCTTTATTTCAAGTGACAAAAAACGCATCAAAAACGCATGTAAAAACGCATAAAAAATGCAGGTGACCTGCCAGTGACCTCAGATGCAGATTTCACCTGCGTCAAATCCTGAGCAGATACTGAGCCAATCCTGACTGTGGAAACATACCCTCACTGTCAAAGTTTTTTCAAATATCTAATTTGTATCTTCTCCCTTTCAGTATCATTACATTGCTTCTCCTGTTTCCATGTGCAAATGAGAATGAGGATGTTTCCTCTATATTGCGACATCCCTTCAGATATTTGTAGACAGCTATTTAGCCTTCTTTTCTGCAATCTAAACATTTCCAGATCCTTCAATCTCTCCTCGTAGGACATAGTATGCAGTCCTCTCACCATCCTGGGAGTTCTTCTCTGAACTTGCTCAAGTTTTTCTTTTTTAAAAAAATATGGTTCCCAGAACTGGACACAGTATTCTAGATGAGGCCTGACCAAAGAGCAGTAGAGGGGGATAATTACTTGACGTGATCTAGATTCTATGCTTCTCTTAATATATCCCAGAATTGTGTTTGCCTTTTTTCCTGCTGCGTCATACTGTTGACTCATGTGTAGTCTTTGATCTATTAGTATAACCCAAGTATTTTTTACACATGCTGTTGCTTAGTTCTGTTGCTCCCATTCTGTAGATGTAATTTTCGTTTTCTTGCCCAAATGTAGAATCTTGCATTTCTCTCTGTTAAATACAATTTTATTAAGGTACCGTCACACTAAGCGACGCTGCAGCGATAGCGACAGCAATGCCGATCGCTGCAGCGTCGCTGTGTGGTCGCTGGAGAGCTGTCACACAGACCGCTCTCCAGCGACCAGCGATGCCGAGGTCCCCGGGTAACCAGGGTAAACATCGGGTTGCTAAGCGCAGGGCCGCGCTTAGTAACCCGATGTTTACCCTGGTTACCAGCGTAAAAGTTAAAAAAACAAACAGTACATGCTCACCTGCGCGTCCCCCAGCCTCTGCATCCTGACGCTGACTGAGCTCCGGCCCTAACAGCACAGCGGTGACGTCACCGCTGTTGCTTTCACTTTCAGTTTAGGGCCGGCGCTTTAGTGTCAGGAAGCAGAGGCTGGGGGACGCGCAGGTGAGTATGTACTGTTTGTTTTTTTAACTTTTACGCTGGTAACCAGGGTAAACATCGGGTTACTAAGCGCGGCCCTGCGCTTAGTAACCCGATGTTTACCCTGGTTACCAGTGTAAAATATCGCTGGTATCCTTGCTTTTGCTGTCAAACACGGCGATACACGGCGACCTAGCGACCAAATAATGTGCAGACCTTCTAGCAGCGACCAGCAATTTCACAGCGGGATCCAGATCGCTGCTGCGTGTCAAATACAGCGATATCGCCATCCAGGTCGCTGCAACGTCACGGATTGCTGGCGATATCGCCTAGTGTGACGGTACCTTTAGTCTCCGGCCATTGTTTATCTAGCTTATCTAGATCCTTTTGAATCCTTTCTATCATCTCTAGTGTTAGCTATCCCTCCTAGCTTTGCATCGTGTTCAAATTTGATTAGTTTACCTTCAGTTTCCTTATCTGGATCATTTTTAAAAATATTGAACAACACTTGGGCAAGGACAGAACCTTGAAACACTTGAAACACTCTTCTAGTTGGATCTGCAACCATTTATTACCACTCTTTGATTATGATCACTGAGCCAGTTATGAATCGACCTAACTGTAGCCTTATCAATCCCATATTTCCTCATTTTTTCAATAAGGATAGTATTGTATACTTTATCAAATGCTTTGCTGAAGTCAAGATATACTATATCTACCGCATTTTGCTGATCCACCCAGTCAGTCATTCTATCATAGAAATGAATTAGATTAGTCTGGCATGACTTGTTTGCTACAAACCTATGCTGGCTCTGATTAATTGCTGTATTCTTATCCATGTACTTACATACATGCTATTTAATAATTTGTTCAAATATCTTTCATGGTATAGAAGTAAGACTCACTGGCCTGTAATTTCCTGGCTCCATCTTCTTTCCTTTTTTGAAGATAGGGACAACATTGCCCTTCTCCAATCTTCTTGGACTTCTCCTGTTCTCCAAGATTTTTCAAAAATTCTGGCTAGTGGTTCTGCAATATTCTCTATGTCTTTCAGTACCCTAGAATGTAATTCATCTAGACCAATATAATTTTTGCTTCAAGGTGCACTCTTCCAATGACAGCAGCAATGAGGGCAAAAGACTTTAAATGATGTAAATGACCCATTGAGTAATTATTTTGAATTGTGGTTACACAGTGCCACAATAAGGCCAGGTGCTGATGACACCTCCAGACCAGGCAAGGAGAAAATATCAAGCAACCACAAAAATATACAGCTCTGGAAAAAATTAAGAGACCACTGCAAAATGTTCAGTTTGTCTGATTTTTCTCTTTATAGGTATATTTTTGAGTAAAATGTAAATTGTTCTTTTATTCTATAAACTTCTGACAACATGTCTCTGAATTTCCAAGCAATACATTTTGTATTTTTTCTGACTAATAAAAATGGTCAATTTTTTTTTTTAAAACAGTGCTTTTCAGACCTCAGATAATGCAAAGAAAACAAGTTCATAATCATTTATAAACAATAATACTAATGTTTTAACTCAGGAAGACTTCAGAAATCAATATTTTTTGGAATAACCATGATTTTTAATCACAGCTTTCATGCATCTTGGCATGCTTTCCACCAGTCTTTCACACTGCTTCTGGTGCAAAAATGTAAGAAGTTCTTCTTTGTTTGATAGCTTGTGACTATCCATCACCCTCTTTATTACATTCCAGAGGTTTTCAATGGGGTTCAGGTCTGGGGATTGGGCTGCCCATGACAGGGTTTTGATGTGGTGGTCTCTTAATTTTTTCCAGAGCTGTATATACACAATAAAATATCACATTTATTTAGTCTATTAAAAGGAAGATTAGAGAAAAAGCTGTTAAAAAAAATCACAGTAACGTTAAGTCTATGCTTTTCGAGCTATCATAACTTAGTCCTGACAAGTAGCGTCCGAAAAAATGAAAGTTATATAGTGTATGCCCCATTAAAGGGCCTTTTAAAAACACCATTGTTAAGCCTATGTGTTACACTAAACAAGCATAGCTCCATACGTAGGTACTGCGGGAAACTATATGCAGATGGGTAAGGAATTGGCTTAAAGGGAACCTGTCACCTTGTTTGGCTGATACGAGTTACGGTCACCTCCTTTCAGGGCTTATATACAGCATTCTTTAATGCTGCATATCTGCCCCAGAGCTGACCTGCAAGAGAAAAAAAAATAAATTTTATTATACTCACTTGGGGGCAGTCCGATCCGATGTGTGTCGCAGGACCTGGTCCGGCACCTCCCATCTTCTTGCGATGTCGCCCTCCTGCTTGCTTCACAGGCTCTCCAGCATTGCGCTCCAGCACAGCCGTAATTATCTGCCCTGTTGAGTTGTTGAGGGCTGAGAAAATTCCTGCAGTGTGCTGGCGCTGGGCCTCTCTGACCTTTCCCAGCGCCTGCGCACTGCAGTACTTTACTCTGCCCTCAACAGGGCAGATAAGTACGCCTGCGCAGGAGCGCGATGTTGGGGAGCCCGTGTGGATGACACATGGATGCGTCATCCACATGAAGCAAGCAGGAGCACAGCATCAGAAGAAGATGGAAGGAGCCGGAACAGACCTACAGCACCCATCGGACTGGACCGCCCCAAGTAAGTATAATAAAAGTTATTTTTCTTCTCTTGCAGGTCAGATCGAGGGCTTATCTACAACATGATAGAATGCTGTAATAAGCCCTGAAAGGAGTGTGAGAGGCAGAGCCAGGGCCATAGTCATGGCTGAGTATATCATATCTGGTTACACATGCTCTGGCCTCCCGTCACATATAAACAATGTCCCTTTTCTTGGATACCTTCTGCTGCACCCTCTGCACTGTCAGGGTCCCATCGGGGCTGCTGAAGTTCAGCTGCTGGTGTTGTTGAGCACAAAGAGACAGAGTCCATTTCAAACTTTAAGTAAAGAACTTGACTTGGTTCCAGTCGCAGCACATCTACATCAGTTACAGCATCAACACAGAGTACGACATCGTTCACATCCTTTTCTTTCCCTGTGTCTTCACTTATTCTTCCCAGGGTTTCCCCGGGATGAACGAAACCGTTCGGTACTGCAGTGTTCTCCCTGTTCAGCATGACTACTCTTAGTTCCTTCATCTATTTTGCACCAAACAGAAGGGCGTCTGCCCATGTAGAAAGCTACTACATTTTGGTGTGACCTGCGTCTTTATCCTGCTGCAATTCCTAGGCTGTAACTCTCTGACCCACTGACACTGGATGGCTGGGCCCTTTTCAAACGTTGCGGTGCTGCTGCACTGTCCCGAGCTCTTAAGCCCTTTGGGATGCCTGGGGCTCCCTGGTCCCTCTGAGCTGTACCAGCTCCCTGTCTTGACTGAACACTTTCAGGACATGCTCCTGTCTTAACCACAGCTGGCCCCTCCTATATTAACTAGTAACTATACTAAGCTTCTATTACCTAATCCTACTGTGCCCCATCTAGTGTCTCAATTAAGGAACTGCGCTTTCCCTATAACACATTTTATGACACAATAGAAATATGTACATTTAGCAGCATGGAAGACAGAGCACATATAAAAGTAAGACATTAAACGGATAGTGTTAAGGACATTAAACGATTTCTGCAATAACCTTTAGTTTTCCCAGGACGTGTGTGGGGGAACAAGACAGTCCTTGCAACCCCTTACAGGCGATGGCCGTTACTCGTATCGGCCGAACGAGGTGACAGGTTCCCTTTAAATGACATGTTTTCTAAATGGCATATAGTCAGCAGTAGAGTACCGCAGGGATCTGTGCTAGGACTAATTCTTTTTAACTTCTTTGTTAATGACCTTTTGGATGCGATTGTGAGCCTTGAAGTGTCAGTCTTCGCTGACGACATCAAACTATGCAGGATACTAAAATCTGACTTTGACATAACAATTTTGCAAAATGACCGAATGGGCAAACATTTGGGAAATGAGGTTTAATGTGGATAAATGTGGAGTAATGCACCTAGGACGGAATAATCCTATTGCTGCATATACATTAAATAGGACCATACTTGGGACTACAGAACAGGAGAAGGACTTGGCTATTCTGGTTACAAGTAAGCTGAGCAGTAGTACTCCATGTCAAGCAGCAGCTGCAAAAAGCTAACAAGATTTTAAGATGTATAAAAAGAGTGATACCATCCCGCAATACCAATGTATTGTTACCCCTTTCTAAATCACTTGTGAGGCCACATCTAGAATATGGGATCCAGTTTTGGGCCCCACATTTAAAAAAGGACTTTCAGAAATTACAGTCAGTTCAAAGGTAGGCAACTATATTATTGCAAGGGATGGAAGGCCTTTCATATAATGAGAAGTTGGAAAAGTAGGGCTTGCTTAACTTTGAAAAAAGACACCTCAGCGGTGATCTCATTTACATGTATAGATATATGTGTGGTCAGTACAAAGGACTGGCACATGACTTATTCCTTCCAAAGACCATACTGAGGACTATGGAGAACTCATTATGGGTGGAGGAAAGGGGATACCAGCAGCTAAATAGAGAAGGGTTCTTTACAGTTAGAGCAGTCAGACTGTGGAATGCCCGACCACAAGAGGTAGTAATGGCAGATGCTATAACAGCTTTTAAAAAAAGGGCTGGGCGATTTCCTCAATACACATAACATTGTGGGTTACAGTTAATTTTGTGACCAAAATAACCCAATTGGTGGAGAAAGGTTGAACTTCATGGACTTAGGTCTTTTTTCAACCTATGCAACTAAATAATGGCCATAGATACACATACTTCAACAGATGGTGAAAAAATCTCCGACAAGCCATGTAAACCGCAAAGCAGAGCAATCAATAATATCATGTAAATATATGTGGAAATATAAAATAGCTGTGAAAAAAATATAAATATATAATATTTCACTAATGTAATGTGATATACTGAAAATAAGTACTTTCACAAAATCATAACACTAGTACAGTTACATAAGATAATTTTTTAAATTAAGACCATTGGGAGATCTTGCACGCAAGTTCAAAAGCCAAAAAGCTTTGTGTTTGAGGAGAAGCTGAGCCCCGTTTCTTCCCAGTAGGGCGATTAACCCTCTAAACATCCTGTCACGCTGCTTCCGGCATGCAGGTAAATGCAAGCTCCACTAGATGGCAATAGAGTGGAGGAGGACTGCACACAGCAAGGCCAGACCTGCAATGCAGCGGCGAGGCCACCACTAGGTGGCAGCAAAACAAGCTGGGTAGATATAACACTGTAGTGCAGTACAAAAGGAGTAAGCAAACACAGAGTCAAAAGCAAGCCAAATGGGTCAGCATCGGTCAGGAGCAGATATGCCAAGGACAAAAGACAAAAGAACACATCAGGGTCCAAGTCAAAACCAGGGAGTCAATACATGAAAGGGGAACACTGGGTCAGGAAGGGAAGAGGGGATAAACAGACATGGGTTCAGTAAGCAAGCAGCAGGACAAATTAGAGCAATGTAGCGGCGAGGCCACCACCAGGTGGCATCAAAACAAGCCGGGTAGATATAACACTGCAGTGCAGTACAAAAGGAATAAGCAAACACAGAGTCAAAAACAAGCCAAATGGGTCAGTACCGGTCAGGAGCAGATATGCCAAAGACAAAAGACAAAACAACATGTCAGGGTCCAAGCCAAGTCTACACCAGGAAGTCAATACACGAAAGGGGAACACTGAGTCAGGAAGGGAAGAGGGGATAAATAGACACGGGTTCAGTAAGCAAACAGCAAGACAAATCAGAGCAAAGGGGTCAGCTACACACGCAGTAGGCAGAAACTATAACTGACACCGCCTGCAGGACACAGTGGAGCTAAATAGCAAACCTGAACCCAGAATGAGGCACAGCAAAGTTAACCCTTGACATGATCAGCCCGGGAAAAGGGCAGACAGGACTCAAAACCCGGACTGGATCATGACACATCCATTACTATTAATGAAGAACAATCACCTTCATGCATATCATGAAAGTGCCTGGATAGTCCTGACATAGGACGCCTAATTCTCAAATGATCAGGAGCAGCCTCATGTATGTGTTCTGCTATCCTAGTTTTAAATTTGCGTGTGGTGCACCCAATATATTGTATATAACACATGCGACACTGCACTGAATAAACAATGTGTACTGTTACAATTAATTTCATTAATAATTTGATATCATATGTTTAGAATTAAAAATTTCAGCCTCCAGATGTGCAAAGCTAGTAGAGACATACCCCAAAAATACATGCAGCGAAAGGTGGTCCTACAAAGTATTGACTCGGGGGTAGAATATAAATGCACATCACAATTTTAAGATTTATAGTTTTAAAATACCTTTGAAACCATGTATCATTTACTTTACACTTCATAAATACTTGCTACTTTGTGTTGGTATATCACATAAAATCCCAATAAGATACATTTAAGTTTGTGTGTGTAACATGAAAAAATGTTGAAAAGTGGTATGAATACTTTTTCAAAGCTCTGTATCTGCAGCAGATAAACATGTCATTTTATCAAAACTGCAGCTCAGTAAGTTATAGTTTTCTGGAATCAGGTTCTCGGCCCCTATATTCTGCTGCTCTCAAACAGGGTTGGAAAAACCTGGTGACAGATTCCCTTGAAGAAGTAATCATCAATGTGAGTTCCCATTTATTGAAAGTACAAACATGTTACCTCTGGTATCTCCCCATCCTGTTACCCAGCAAAAATGACCTGGGCGTAGAGTCATTTCTCTCTTTGGAAGGCAAGCGTACTGTATGAAGTGGGTGGTTAGTATGTCTCCTACAGGCTTGACCAATGCAATATCATAGTCCAGCTCATTCAGATGGGGGTAGCGGAAGCGTTCATGCCTGTATATGCGCTTCACATTGTACATTTTTTCCGTAGGTTCCGTATGGTTGAGGTTATGCTTCCCAAGGACGATCCTCCAGTTAGCGGCATCTTCTGCCTTCCCCCTTTGTAATAAACAAAGCAATCAGATGAGTAACATACATCATGATAAATATTGTTTTTACAAGTTATCTTCTATAACTACTTGCTAACAGCTTCCACTCTAAACGCTTAAGGAAACCAAAATTACAATTGTTTTTTTTTCTTGTTTATTCAGTGGCAGGTAGAGATGGGAGGGGGTCCTTGTGCAAGACCAGTGTATGGGCCCCTATTTGGTCTGTGACAGGACCTGTTGGCTGATTTGGAGGTGAATGTGGGCCAACCATTGCACCAATGATATGTCCACCCTTATGTTTATTTACCCAGTGTAATAGCCTGCTTTCTTTCGTATTGACTCATATCATAACTCCATTTGTATATATTTGGAACATGGATTTGGGCTTTGGAGGGGGCAACACCTTTGGAGTGTGTTAGCCCCAGAGTGATATACTATAGTCCCGTTATTTCCCCAGAGTGCTCTGCTGCTCGTATTCTGGCTCCTACATTATGGAATAAACCCCACGACACTTGGGGTAATCATGTGGAAGGATGAGGAGATAGCGCTTTTCCCATAATGCAAGCAACTATCCAGGATCCAAAGCAAAAAATATTGTAAGTTTATTACTACTGGACTGTGTATCTGAATGAGCCTTGCATACATACATGTGCTTGTTGTAGGGGCAGACACAGGCAGAAGAGGACCCCAGTGCCGGAATAGTACGTGGGCACTTTGAAGTCCAATAATGTGTCTATGGCAAAAGCCATTTGCTGACTTGGGGGTAGACGTAGACTCTTGGGCTACTGTGCGATCACACAGTTACACCAATGGTGAGTCTACCCATGGCTTCCTGCCAAATAACCCATGTCAGAATAATTAAATTGATTTTCAGTATCAAAATATACTCGTAAAGAAATCTTTTAGAAAACGGACCAAAATTATGTTGTTGTTATTAATTGTTTTATATTTTACGTTTTTTTATACAGCTCTGGCAAAAATTAAGAGACCACTGCAAAATGTTCAGTTTCTCTGAATTTTCTCTTCATAGGTATATTTTTGAGTAAAATGTAAATTGTTTTTTTTATTCTATAAACTTCTGACAACGTCTCCGAATTTCAAAGCAATACATTTTGTATTTTTTTTTCTGACAAAGAAAAATGGTCAAAATTAAAAAATAAAACCCAGTGCTTTCAGACCTCAAATAATCCAAAGAAAACAAGTTCATAATCATTCAGAAACAACAATATTAATGTTTTAACTCAGAAAGAGTTCAGAAATCAATATTTTGTGGAATAACCATGATTTTTGATCACCGCTTTCGTGCATCTTGGCATGCTTTCCACCAGTCTATCACACTGCTTCTGGCACAAAAATGTAAGCAGCTCTTCTTTGTATGATGGCTTGTGACTATTCATCATCCTCTTGATTATATTCCAGAGGTTTTCAATGGGGTTCAGGTCTGGAGATTGGGCTGCCCATGACAGGGTTTTGATGTGGTGGTCTCTTAATTTTTGCCAGAGCTGTATTATTTTATACTTTATTTATTTTTTGCTTTATAGATAGACTTATTGCTACCATTACTCAGAAAATAAAAAAACTGTAGGGACAGTTGTAAAAGCAATCCTACCTAAATCCAGAATAATGTTTCAATAAAGCTGGAACTATACTGCAATTTCGCTGTGAGACCTTTTGCATGGCCAAAGTACGCTAAGTGTTGCTGTTGCATCTCCACTCAATACAAGAGAATGGGGTCGCGATGTAGCACCAACCAAGCGTTTTCAATGGTCTCCTCATCTGAATATATTTATTTGGCCAAGACTGAACTCACACATTTGTATGTTTCAATCCAAAGGAAACAGGATGGTAAAACAACCAGTCGCACAGCACTTGGATGTGTCACATGGATGTGTGAATGCAACCCAAATGCTTTATATCTCACCTACAGTGGGTACGGAAAGTATTCAGACCCATTTACATTTTTCAGTTTTTGTTTCATTGCAGCCATTTGGTAAATTCCAAAAAGTTAATTTTTTTTTCTCATTAATTTACTCTCTGCACCCTGTCTTGACTGAAAAAAACAGAAATGTAGAATTTTTTGCAAACTTAATAAAAAAGAAAAACTGATATATCACATAATCATTAAGTATTCAGACCTTTTGCTCAGACACTCATATTTAAGTCACATGCTGTCCATTTCCTTGTGATCCTCCTTGAGATAATTCTACTCCTTTATTGGACTCCAGCTGTGTTTAATTAAACTGATAGGACTTGATTTGGAAAGACACACATCTGTCTATATAAGACCTCACAGCTCACAGTGCATGTCAGACCAAATGAGAATCATGAGGTCAAATCAATTGGCCGAGGAGTTCAGAGACAGAATTGTGGCAAAGCACAGATCTCTCCAAGGTTACAACAGAATTTCTGCAGTACTCAAGGTTCCTAAGAGCAAGGTGGCCTCCATAACCCTTAAATGGAAGAAGTTTGGGATCACCAGAAGTTTTCCTAGACCTGGCCATCCAGCCACACTGAGCAATCGTGGGAGAAGAGCCTTGGTGAGAGAGGTAAAGAAGAACCACAAGATCACTGTGGCTGAGTTCCAGAGATGCAGTAGGGAGATGGGAGAAAGCTCCACAAAGTCAACTATCACTGCAGCCCTCCACCAATTGGGTCTTTATGGCAGAGTGGCTCTACAGAAGCCTCTCCTCAGTGCAAGACATATGAAAGCCTGCATAGAGTTTGCTAAAAAAACACATGAACATGAAGGACTCCCAGACTATGAGAAATAAGATTCTCTGGTCTGATGAGACGAAGACAGACCTTTATGGTGATAATTCTAAGTGGTATGTGGGGAGAAAACCAGGCACTGCTCATCACCTGCCTAATACAATCCCAACAGTGAAACATGGTGGTGGCATGGAGTGTTTTTCAGCTGCAGAGACAGGACGACTGGTTGCCATTGAAGGAAACATGAATGCGACCAAGTACACAGATATTCTGGATGAAAACCTCTTCCAGAGTGCTCTGGACCTCAGACTTGGCTGAAGGTTCACCTTCCAACAAGACAATGAACCTAAGCACACAGATAAAATAAGAAAGGAGTGGCTTCAGAACAACACTGTGACCATTCTTGATTGGCCCAGCCAGAGCCCTGACCTAAACCAATTGAGCATCTCTGGAGAGACCTGAAAATGGCTGTCCACCAATGTTCACCATCCAACCTGATGGAACTGGAGAGGATTTGCAAGGATGAATGGCAGAAGATCCCCAAATACAGGTGTGAAAAACTTGTTGCATCATTCCCAAGAAGACTCATCGCTGTACTAGCTCAAAACGGTGCTTCTACTCAATACTTAGCAAAGGGACTAAATACCATATATACTCGTGTATAAGCTGAGATTTTCAGCACTTTTTTGTGTGCTGAAAACGCCTCTCTAGGCTTATACACTAGTCATTGCCAGTGGGAGAGTGGGGGTGGGGGAGCAGAAGACATCATACTCACCCTCCTGTTGTTATCGCTGCATATCAGTCCCTGCATCACGGGCGCCAACACCTCTCTTCCTGTCTTCCTTCCTGTGCTGAGCAGTCACATGGTACCACTCATTAAAGTAATGAATATGCACGCGTCTCCACTCCCATAGGCGTGGAACGCATATTCATTACTATAATGAGCAGTATCAATGACAGCTCAGCACAGGAAGGAAGACAGGAAGAGAGATGCCGTCACCTGAGATGCAGGGACTGATATGCAGCACTAGGAGGGTATTAAAAACACAGACGCATCAAAAAATCACCAATATACTATAAATGAAATCAAAAAGAGGATATATACCGTATATTGTTACAGGGATTGGTGCTCTGTAAAAATAGTGAAGAACCACTATTCAAGAGAAAACAAACCCAACCAATATATGGAAAGCCAGAAAATGCACCAAGCAGAAAGTAGATATAAAAATGCCTTTATTAATTATAATTGGCAAGATAAAACCAAAACATTTGTGCGCACAGCAGGACTAAAAAACATTACATATAATTATACAATGAATAAGTGGTAATGGCTGACCCAGTTTATTTATAAAAAAGCTAGTACTTCCCTCCAGTGAAGGTTGAAAAAATGTGCAACATATAAACAAGGTAGGGTAGATTAAAATACGGGAACTCCTAAGTGTGTCAAAAATGCAAACAAGAAAAATAATTCCACATAGCAGTGTAAAGTGCAAGTGTGCAATATGCAAATACTGCAATTAGTGTTCCATGTCGAAGGATAGAAATCCGAAACGCTCGTCGGGGTGCGCTATTACGGGACGTGGTGACCCAGAAAGGTAGTTATTGAGGACCTCCCAATTTATGCACTTTGCATTTTTTCATTGGATCGCATGTTTTGCTGTGTCATGGAAGGTGGAAAGGAAAGGCCCCATGCAATGGGGAAAGGGCATGTCACGGGGAGACTAGGTGAGCGAGAGCTAATAACCCGGGCCCCTGCAATTTCCCTCAGACTAGGGAAATCCTGACTGACCCTCTACCTGGAGTTTACACTGATGGTGTGCATGTCCAGGCCTCAAACCTCACCCTGTCTCCTGTTTCAACCCTAGGCTGAAACCTCCGCCCACCTCCCAGTGAAGAGGTAATACACCAATACCCACAGTTAGCACAGACAAGGATAAAGGAAAATATATACCACGCCGCAGTCACTCAAGAATACACTATAAATGTGCAGGGCAAAATAAATACAAATATAGGAAGGAGTAAATAAGACTAAGGAAAATACACCACCAGCAACGAATCAGCTCTCCACTCCAGGCCGAGATAACAACGCACAAGACAGAAGCTATAATCGGCGACGCCCAATGATCAGGAGAACTATTTAAAGGCAATGGGCATGGCCCAGCTTCCAATCCGAGGATCAGGTAAATTAACCCCGGAACAGCTAGATAAAATCTAGCCGACGCCAATGAGTAAATAGTGGTCAAAAGCGGAATTACCGCTGTCTGTCGAACGACCTGGTCTGAACAGCGCCCGACATGACAGGGCAGGCATACATACAGCTTGAAGTAAACATATAACATCAAGGTGAGTTTCTAAAAGTTCGCTTTGCAACTGAAACATATAAATTGCTAAGTGTCCGTTTCGCCACCTAAAAATAAACACACGTTTTTGATATCAAGATAAGTTGCTAAGTGTCCGCTTCACCACCTAAAAATATGAGCACCAATATAAGTTGTTGAATGTCTGTTTCACAACCTACAAATAAACTCATATTACATATCTACTTCACAACCTTAAAGTCCGTAAAGTATGAAAAGTAAAGTCAGAAAAAGTATGAAAACCTGTCTGGTCCAAGGTCACTTCATGTGACCCTACTAGGACCCTTGGGACCCATTGGGACCCTTTGGACGGCATTGTCCGGTTCAGATTCAGTAATAAAATCAAGTGGAATTGTATGACTTTTTCAAGTGAGATATATATCCGGTGTGTCAGGAGCTGTCTGGTGGAAACGATGTTGTACATCAGGAGTTCTTATTCCATTGTTCGAGATGAGAAGTCAGGAGGAGGAATTCAGGGATTTAAACCAATTTGTCTCAAGAAATCAACACCTTCTTTTGGAGAGGAGATAAAAATGGATTTAGCTGTGTATTTAACTTGTAGATTTGACGTTTGGGTCCAGTAATATATTATTTTGGCACGGAGGAGTTCCCTAGTGACTTGATGGAAAGATTTTCTCAGTTGCATCGAGGTCTTTGACAAGTCCTTGAACAGGGTGATGTCATGGTAGGGAGCTGGGAGTTTTTTAGAGTTTTTTGTTAGCGCCATTAATTTGTTTCTTACTTGAGTTGATCGGAATGACACTATCACATCTCCTGTTGCATTTGGTGGGAGATTGATCGGTTTGCGGATTCTAAAAGTCTTTTCTATTAAATTTTTTCCTTTCGTTTGTGGGAGAAGGTGAGAAATAATTTTTGTAAAATAGTTTTCCAATTGGGAGGAGTGAATTGCCTCTGGGACACCCCTAATTTTGAGACGATTTTCCCTCTTTATGTCCCCATAGCCGGCAAGACAAGCCTTAAAGGACGATATGTCATTTTGAATTTGTTTTAAAGAATTTGAATAAGCAGATAAATCTTGAAATTTAGTAAACAAAGAGGTCTCACTATTCTTTGTGCTAGTGATCGGATAATTGAGTGCATGTGGGAGCGATAGTAGCAATAATTCTTTGAAGAGCCTCTTTATGAAGATCTTGGTAGTTTTGAGCCCCTCAGGTTGGGAAGAATCGGGTTTCAACACGTCTATATTCCCCGTATTCCCATGTTTGTTTCTTATAGTGTCAATTGAAATTAATAAGGCTTTGCATATATTCATCACTAAAATTTCAGAAGGGTATTTTTATGAAGCAGATATACTGTCAATTCTGGTAAATAAAGGTGAATAGTGTGATTTCTCAGATGTAGTGGACCCTTCTGAATACAGATTTGAAGAGGCTGTTTTCTCAGAGTCAAAGTCATTAAAAGAGTCATTTTCGTCTTGATCAGAGGAAGTTGAAGTATCAACATAATCATCAGAGTCAAAATTCTCCCCTTCTTTTTGTGAATTGGATAAATCAGAGTCTGAATGCACTATGTCGTTTGGCTGTGTGTCCCTATCAATATCACTGCAAATGAAGTTATCCGAGTGAGACTTAATAGAGAACTCCTTAAATCTTTCATTGATTCAAAGATACAGGGCGCAATGAAGGGTTGAAGCCATATGTCTGATTGTCTCTCTGCCCTCTTTATAGCAGGAGAGGATTTCCCACCATACAGGAGTGAATCACATCCCAAACTCCATTTTTTAGTGGGGGTGCTAAGCTGTATTCCCAGCTCTAAAGATGATTGCCCTTTGTCAGTGTGGCTGAGCAGTGGTGACAGGGAAGTCCCAGACATTTCTGCTTTATATATGGCCTCAGGCTTTGGTGCTGCGGTGAGCGCTGTAATTGCCGCCGAGTTATTATTAATCTGCCCACCCTGTGTCCCAGCTCCTTGTCCCCCCTCACCCCTCTGCGTCTTACTGCTCTCTCTGTCGGCTCCGTCGGCTGTCCCCAGAGTCTCTCCTCCCTCCTCCTTCATTGGCACGAACAGCGGCGCGTCATGACTAAGCTTGCTTCCTGGGTCCCGGAGCGCTGAGGAGATCCCTCCGCGGTCCTGCACCGCCGAGTCCTGTGATCTTTCTCCCGCTCTTCTCCACAGCTCCCCAGCGTCTTGTATCTTCATAGTCGTCCGTCGCTCCTCACCTCTCGGCATTGCAGCTGTTACAGGAACAGGAGCTCCCCGCACAGGTATCCTTGAGACTTGATTGCCATTATTGGTATTTCTCCGCCGCATCCTCGCTATTAGTTTTTCTTTTTTAATAAATTTGCAAAAATGACTACATTTCTGGGATTTTTTCAGTCAAGATGGGGTGCAGAGTGTACATTAATGAGAAAAAATGAACATTTTTGAATTTACCAAATGGGTGCAATGAAACAAAGAGTGAAAAATTTAAAGGGGTATTAAAACTTTCCGTACCCACTGTATACAAAACCAAAATTTCAACTGATAGCCTACATTTATAACGGCCCCCATACACATTAGGTAAAAGTTTTTTGAACAGTTGACTTCAACAGCTAGCCACCTAATATGTAGGTCGGCCTCCTGACTCTTCCCCCAAATCATTTCATAGGCTGAACTTTTTGATTATCAGAAGGATAAGCCGCTGCCTGAGGATTCTACTAGTAGCCCACTTGTAGAGAACACAGGAGTGCTATAAACAGGGAACATTCATCTGAATGGGGAAATTTTGAGATCTAATAATATAACATGCATGCTTAAGACTTACTTCTGAAAACAGTGGGCCGCAGTGAGTACCCAATTTTTGTGAATGAGTGTCCCACCGCAGACATGAACATACTTCTTATTTCCTCTAGCCTGAACCTTTGAAAGAAAGGCACAATTCATTAGGCATTCAGTAAAATTTCTATAGCATGTTCAGCTTTCTTCTCCTTGCAGGACACACACTTAAAATGGGTTGCTCAGAAATGTAAAAAGATGTTAAGACGTTTTAAAAATGAAATAAGTAAAACTTACTAAATTAGCTTTAAGAATGAAACCTGGACTCATGGTCCAAATTCAAACCCAATGTAGAAGTCCAATTAGCTTCACTCTTGCTGTCCTTCAGATGTATCAGTGACTTGTATGAAGGAGGCTGGTTGTCAGATGCAGTTCATTAGCAAGTCAGCACCCTTTATCCTTCAGCTGTGATGGGAGAAGGGGGCTGGATTGGTTAGTGAGCTAAGCCTGACAATCAGACCCTAAGGCCGGCGTCACACTAGGCGTATGAAAATACGGTCCGTTTTTTACGGCCGTAATATGCAGTAATTGTCCCAAAACACGGTTCCGTATTCAATGCGAGGATGCGATTTTTATGCACAAATTTATCCGTGTGTCATCCGTATGGCATCCGTATGGCTTCCGTACGGCGATTTTTTTGCGCAGGCTTTCAAAATGGACATACCATGGATCCATCGGCTCAAATATTCTTAAAAACATATATACAGTCTATATATATATATATATATATATATATATATATATATATATATATATATATATATATATGTCAGTGAGACACACATATATATATATATTTATGTTTAATACAGCGCTAGATAGCAGAAAAGCCGGTAATTCAATTGCCGGCTTTTCCTATCTCCTTCACAAACCCGACATGATATGAGACATGGTTTACATACAGTAAACCATCTCATATCCCTTCTTTTATTACATATTCCTGTTTACTAATGTAAGAAGTGTCTGTGTGTCAAATTTGGGGTCTCTAGCTATTAAATTAAAGGGTTAAATCCCGGAATAAACTGGCGTGGGCTCCCACGCAATTTTCTCCGCCAGAGTGGGAAAGCCAGTGACCGAGGGCAGATATTAATAGCCTAGAGAGGGACCATGGTTATAGGACCCCCCCTGGCTAAAAACATCTGCCCCCAGCCACCCCAGAAAAGGCACATCTGTAAGATGCGCCTATTCTGGCACTTAGCCTCTCTCTTCCCACTCCCCTGTAGCGGTGGGATATGGGGTAATGAAGGGTTAATGCCACCTTGATAATGTAAGGTGACATTAAGCCAGGTTAATAATGGAGAGGCGTCAATTATGACACCTATCCATTATTAATCCAATAGTACGAAATGGTTAATAAAACACACGCACATTATTAAAAAGTATTTTAATGAAATAAAGACACATGGTGTTTTAATATTTTATTATACTCTCAATCCACCTGAAGACCCTTGTCACCTGAAATAAAGTTAAAAAAAACAACAATATTCCATACCTTCCGTCGTTCAGTCTTGTCCCACGCTGTAAATCCATCTAAAGGGGTTAAATAATTTTATACCCAGGAGCTCTGCTAATGCAGCTGTGCTCCTGCCTGTAAAACTTGGTGAATGAATGGAATGCAGGGGAATGTACTGTAGTTACCTCGAGTTGCGGTGATGCGCCCCCTGCTGGATGAACTCATATGAACTCGAGCCTGGGAACTTTTCAGGATATTTTCCCACTCTCGAGTTCATATGAGTTCATCCAGCAGAGGGCGCATCACCGCGACTCGAGGTAACTACAGTACATTCCCCTGCATTCCATTCATTCACCAAGTTTTACAGGCAGGAGCACAGCTGCATTAGCAGAGCTCCTGGGTGTAAAATGATTTAACCCCTTCAGATGGATTTACAGCGTTGGACAAGACTGAATGACGGAAGGTATGGAATATTGTTGTTTTTTAACTTTATTTCAGGTGACAAGGGTCTTCAGGTGCATTGCGAGTATAATAAAATATTAAAACACCATGTGTCTTTATTTCATTAAAATACTTTTTAATAATGTGCGTGTGTTTTATTAACCATTTCGTACTATTGGATTAATAATGGATAGGTGTCATAATTGACGCCTCTCCATTATTAACCTGGCTTAATGTCACCTTACATTATCAAGGTGACATTAACCCTTCATTACCCCATATCCCACCGCTACAGGGGAGTGGGAAGAGAGAGGCTAAGTGCCAGAATAGGCGCATCTTACAGATGTGCCTTTTCTGGGGTGGCAGCGGGCAGATGTTTTTAGCCAGGGGGGGCCAAAAACCATGGTCCCTCTCTAGGCTATTAATATCTGCCCTCTGTCACTGGCTTTCCCACTCTGGCGCGGGAGCCCACGCCAATTTTTTCCGGGATTTAACCCTTTAATTTAATAGATAGTTACCCCAAATTTTACACAGAGACTCTTGTTACATCAGCAAAGAGGAACAAGTAATAAAAGAAGGGATATGAGATGGTTTACTGTATATAAACCATGTCTCATATCCTGTCGGGTTTGTGAAGGAGATAGCAAAAAGCCGGCAATTGAATTACCGGCTTTTCTGCTATCTAGCGCTGAATTATATATATATATATATATATATATATATATATATATATATATATATATATATATATACATATATATATATATATATATATACCTATTCTATGTGTACACATTTATTCTACCTATTCTATTCTGTCAGTGTAATTTTACTGTACACCGCACTGAATTACCGGCTTTTCAATAGAACACCGCTGCGTATTTCTCGCAAGTCACACGCATGGTCCGTGTGTAATCCGGAATTTTCTCGGCCCCATAGACTTTCATTGGCGGATTTTTTGCGCAATACGCTGACAAACGCAGCATGCTGCGGTTTTCTATGGCCGTAACATACCGTATATTACGGATGCGTAATATACGACAGATAGGAGCTGCCCCATATAGAATCATTGGGCCGTGTGCAATGTGTATTTTCTGGACGTATATTCTGCGCTCATACATCCGTAAAACTCGCTAGTGTGACGCCGGCCTTAGAGCCCGTCAGCAACAGAGGAAGTGAGAAGAAATCATTCCACCCACTTTAGAACAACAGAAAGTTTGAGCGTCATGGACTGCGAGAAGAGGTTTACACCATTTTAATTGGGCATACTGTGTTTACTAATTATATACACCAAATAATCTACCTGAGTTACACAACTAGGCTAAAATGAAGAGATGAGTCTCTCCAGAGTTCAGGTATTATAAGCCTTCACTATGTTTCACTGCGTCCATGCATTATGCCTTTTATATCTATCAGGTTGTATGTATGTACATAGTATAAATTATTCATGGATGCTATTAGCACCGTATCCCTGGAGTTATAGTTTGCATAGTTATGTTCCAGCTCTCATTATACCACTGCAATAGGTATAATTCATCTACCTCATTGCTGTAGTGTGCTTATCAATATCTCTATCTTATTTAATACCTGCTTTGTGAATTAATTTACCTTATTGGTTGGGTAGATGTTGGAGTTCTCCCTACTAGGTATTTTGTGTATTATGGACCTAGCCTTTCTTTTATGTAATATTTCAATGAACTATTATGTCTTACCTATGGATCTCTTTGTTTTAGCCTAGTTGTGTACGTCAAGTAGGCTATTTGTTGTTTTATGGTTACTAAAGTGCCATACTTTAATTATTTGGACACCCTTTGACTTGTAATTATATACACCGTCTATTAATGTACTTCCACTCAGTCTACTTATTGGGTTGCACCCTCTGAACTCCATATAGCTAATCCATTGACCAGAATAATTTTCTTACAAAAATGTCTTTAAGGGTTTGGCCAATACCATTATTGTAAAGGCTCTGAAAAGTCAATTAACATTGCTATAAAGTGATTAGATTGGCTTGTTTCCTCTGCTTCCTGTTCCCCTGATTGGATTCCCCATAATACACTGCTACTCCTTCTATGATCACCATTCTCTCTAGCTCTCGATCTCGCCCCTGTACCTCTCAGCTTCCTCTTACTCTACCTGTTACTTCTCCCCGTCCACTGCATTAAAATGCACATGAACTCTTCGTAGTCTTCTAAAGTATCAATCAAGATGGCAATGAGGAGTTCGGTCTACTGCTCCCAGCAGAGCACATGATCAGAGCTAATGATATGTCATAAATAGCTGTTTTGATCATGTGTGATTGGCCAACAGATTACCTCTTCACCTACATGCTCAGTAGAGACTCAAGAATGAACTACCCAACCTGCCCACTGCTGGTGATGCGCCGCTCCACTGACTTTCCATACATTCCCCTTACAGGAAGTCGGTGAAATACAGCAGTGCATGTGACGTCAGCAGAAGCAGAGAAAATGCCTAGAATGCACATCAAATGACTCCCTTCTAAAATAGCATAATAGGTAAATAAAGTACATTGCAAAGTTGTTTAAAATTACAAGCAGTTTTAATTAGCATTAGGTTCATCATGAGTTTTTTACAAAACTCTTTAAAATTAGATACAGAAAGAGGAATCGTAAGAATAAAAAATGACGTTAATAGATATGAAACCTATTGGAATTTTGAGGTTGTCCAATAATCTGGTTTTCTTTTACAGTAAGCTTTTACGATATACAGTACATGTCTACAGATTTATAGGAAATTAGAAATTTACCTGCAAAGAAACCTGCCATGGCCAGGAGAACGGGCGTACTTCATTCCCAGACACAATCCTTCCAGCTGTATTTTGTTGGAAAAATGCAACTCCACAGTCTGCTGGCCAATCTAAGAAAATGAAGTAGGTACTTGTGAAATTTGTGAAACTTGACTTTCCCTCTTCTTTGTGTTCCCATGTAAAACAACAAGTGTGTATATTAGATTCTATAAGAAGCGATGCTGATTTTGGGGAATATGTGACTGTGGTATTTGTATATTTTCCTTTGTTACAACAGATAAACAATATTGCTTATAGATCGATGTTGTGTAGCAGGGGTTAATTGGCTATATAAGCTATGTAAAAACACAGAACTGCAATGTAAATTGGTGTGCATGCAGCATGTAAGTGAATGTTCACACTGGCCACTAAACACACAAAATTCAAGAGAAAAGCAAAATTAGCAAATACCCTGCCGTAAATAAATAAACAGCAATAGTGCATGAAAATTATATAAGGTGCTTAGTTAACATGACTTTTGGATATGGGATGGACCCCACTCCATCTTAAAACCACCATAACTACTGTAAACCTAGGTACTAAAATAAATACACAAAACACATTATTTTGGTTGTCAAAATGGCCACAGCTTTTATTCAAATCACAGGATTAAATAATCACAGTAGGAGTCAGGTGGAGTGCGAGTACATTGGGATTCACAAGTACTGCGATATCCCCAGCTGTCTGACATACAGCACCAGGAAAGACAGCCATAAAGGGGCGGCACGCACTGGCTTGCCATTCAAGCAGAGCCAGTAAACTTTCAGGGCACCAATGACCCTATTATCCTCACTCCTGTGCTTAACCACTGTGCCCGCCCCTGATTGATGTTACCATTACAACGTCCTTGAGGCTGGCCACCAAAGCCGAGCCTGCTCACCACGAGGCTTTACATCCTCTATTAGTTAAAATGAGTCCACCTTAACTTGTCTGCAACTTTCACCTGACTCCTAAACCGCAAAGCCGTGACGGGTTATAAATTCGAAGTTTCATTTGCCACTTTTCTCTTTTTTTTTTCAATAATTAAATCATTTTTGTAAACTTAAAAACTAGAAGTCCCTGCAAAAGCATTAATGGGACTAAACTTGGCAAACCTCCGACTCACAAAGAGTCATCCTACAGCGCTCAGGAGAGGAAAAACCCCCTGTGGAGGAAACCTCCAGGGAACCATGGCTTAAGGATTGCCCTTCCCTTGGGCTTAGAAGGTTACCACAAATAATAACTCTTTATAGCCAATATACAATTGAACCTGGTACAAGATATACAATGACAAATTCAAAAATACAATAAAGCATCTATCATTATACAAGCAATAATTAAAAAGTTTTAGGACAGATTATAAACAGGGCGGGAGGGCGGGTAATGTTTCCTCCTGTCCATCCTGTGAGAGAAAGAGGGAGAGCCAGAGTTGCCTCCCCTATATAAGCCCCACCCTCCTCACAGTAATACACCAGGCACAAACATCTAAACTCCTTCCTCTTAAAGCAACAACACTCTTGTTTAAAATCAACACCGCAATACAAACAAAGCTGCAGGAGTTCTCGGTCGACCCATCCCCAAGTCATGTCCACTGCCGTCTAGTCTCCGGTGGTTTCATACGTTTGATTAAATGAAAGTAAAAGCTGTCCCATCACGTCACGGTGACCCTATTACGGACAGTCCTAACCTCTAGTATTAAAACCTTAGCATGTGTCTAATGACGTAGTGTGAATAATGGCTGAGAAGGACCAAGTCCCTGACTAATGGACACCCAGAAATTGGTGGAGCTTTTAAACATAATGTCCAGCTCAAAGAAAAGGGAGGCCACACACTACTATCTGCACAGGGTGCAGAGACAAACAGAAAGCAGAAGCAATGAACTGGAATGTAAACAGACAAAAACCAAGAAAAAAACAAAATGAGCAAATACCCTGCAGTAAATAAATAAACAGCAACAGTTCATGAAAGTAATATAAGATTTTGTGTAGCAGGGGTCAATCGGCTATATAAGATACAGTTGTGCTCAAAAGTTTACATACCCCGGCAGAATTTTTGCTTTCTTGGCCTTTTTTCAGAGAATAAGAATGATAACATCATAACTTTTTCTCCAGTCATAGTTAGTGGTTGGGTGAAGCCATTTATTGTCAAACTACTGTGTTTTCTCTTTTTAAATCATAATGAAAACCTAAAACATCCAAATGACCCTGATCAAAAGTTCACATACCCTGGTGATTTTGGCCTGATAACATGCACAGAGGTTGACACAAATGGGTTTGAATGGCTTCAAAAGGTAACATCCCCACCTGTGACCTGAGACAAATACCTGGAAAATTGTTTGGGATGCAAAAAAACCCCACAAATAATATCAGCTGAAATGCTGGACTCTCTGAAAACTAGCGGTGTGGCTGTTTCTAGATGCACAATAAGGAGGCACTTGAAGAAAAATAGATTCACCCAACCACTAACCAGTGGAGAAGAGTGGAGAAAAAGTTTTGGTGTTATCATTCATATTCATATTCTGCCGGGGTATGTAAACTTTTGAGCACAATTGTATATGTGGGCCAAACTTTATAGATCTTTCTGTGGCGGAGGAGGTACTTGTCTATAAATTGTATTTCTAGGGAGATGGATAATTTTCAAGTTGACTTAGGCTTTTTTCACACTAGCGTCGGGCTCGGCCCGTCGCTGTGCGTCGGGCCGACGTTCCCGACGCTAGCGTGGTCTCCGCAGCACAACGGGGGCAGCGGATGCATTTTTCCAGCGCATCCGCTGCCCCATTGTGATGTGCCGGGAAGTGCGGGGAGGTGGGGGCGGAGTTCCGGCAGAGTTCCGGCCGCGCATGCGCGGTCGGAAAAAGCGGACCGTCGTGAGCAAAAAACGTTACATGTAGCGTTTTTTGCTCCCGACGGCCCGCCACTGCACGACGCATCCGTCGCAGGACGGGTGCGACGTGTGGCAATCCGTCACAATGCGTCGCTTCATGTTAATCAATGGTGAAAAAACGCATCCTGCAAACACTTTTGCAGGATGCGTTTTTTTGGCAAAACGACGCATTGTGACAGAATGCAGTTAACGCTAGTGTGAAAGTAGCCTTAGAATCCTATATTATTTCAAAACACTCTTTTTCGGTGATTACTTTGTGTCTCTGTACTGCACCCACACACAAATGATACACCATTTGAAAGGTAATCTTGCCCCTTTCAGCAAGAAAATAGCCAAACAAACCACACATCCACGATGTCATCACAAAATACATTTTAAACATTAATTTTCATAAAACTGCAGTAAGGAAAAATGACCTGCAGGTGGCACCACACTACCCCAAAGCCTACTACCACAAAGCTGAAACAAATCCTAACATTTGCCTTGGGGGCTTCCCAGCTTGCCAAGCTCCTTGCCCAGCCCCTGTTTAAGACTCCAGCTTTAAAACTGAAGATATAAATAAATGCAGCCTAAAAGGGACCAGACAGGTTCTGAACCATCAGATTTTCAGTATTATTGGACAGTCATTGAAAAGTCTATCTTCCTTCTAAGGTTGCAGCTTATTAGTGACCTGGAGTCACCTCTGGTTCCAAGTAAAAACCTGCAGCATTGACATAACTCAGACTGTACATTGTTTCCCAATGGGAGAGATTGATGGAAACAACCTTGCAAAAATTGAAAAAAAAAATCCAACCGTAGGGGAAAAAAAGGTAAAATAAACTGCCGATATTACTTTTTTTTTAAAAGGGATATTCCCAATTATTATACAATGGTGTAAATATGCTCAGTTATGGGGTCAATTCTCCTTCATAATTTTTACTGTCAAAGTGGCATTGCTGTACAGGGAGCTGCTACGTTCACATATATAGGGCTGTGTTGCACTTCCCTACACTGCAGATAGATGGCAGAACTGCTGTGGAGGGGAAAAAGTGCTGCTGCCCCTGTTCTTTTGCAAGGTCCTGTCAATCAGTAAGTAAAATACCATTATGTTTAATGTTGGGGGATCTCCTTTAGGCTAGAGTCACACACAACATATAAAAAATACAAGGACGAGAATCGCAAAAATGTTCCCTGAACACTGATCCGGATGTCACCCGTATGCAGTACAAGGATGTGATTTTCTCACATGTAAGCATCCGTGTGACATCCGTAGGACATCCGTATGGAGAGATTTTCTCGCCGGCTTGCAAAATGGACATATAATGGATCCATGGGATCAAATATTCGTGAAAACATATATACAGTCTATATATATATATATATATATATATATATATACACTCACCGGCCACTTTATTAGGTACACCATGCTAGTAACGGGTTGGACCCCCTTTTGCCTTCAGAACTGCCTCAATTCTTCGTGGCATAGATTCAACAAGGTGCTGGAAGCATTCCTCAGAGATTTTGGTCCATATTGACATGATGGCATCACACAGTTGCCGCAGATTTGTCGGCTGCACATCCCAAAGATGCTCCATACAAGGCAGGATGGATCCATGCTTTCATGTTGTTTACGCCAAATTCT
Organism: Ranitomeya variabilis; assembly: GCF_051348905.1. NCBI lineage: Eukaryota > Metazoa > Chordata > Amphibia > Anura > Dendrobatidae > Ranitomeya > Ranitomeya variabilis. Next base: position 154,398,234 of record NC_135235.1, on the reverse strand, counting down.
GACCCTACCATCCGAATGTCGCAGCAGAAATCGAGACTCATCAGACCAAGCAACGTTTTTCCAATCTTCTACTGTCCAATTTCGATGAGCTTGTACAAATTGTAGCCTCAGTTTCCTGTTCTTAGCTGAAAGGAGTGGTACCCGGTGTGGTCTTCTGCTGCTGTAGCCCATCTGCCTCAAAGTTCGACGCACTGTGCGTTCAGAGATGCTCTTAGGCCTACCTTGGTTGTAACGGGTGGCGATTTGAGTCACTGTTGCCTTTCTATCAGCTCGAACCAGTCTGCCCATTCTCCTCTGACCTCTGGCATCAACAAGGCATTTCCGCCCACAGAACTGCCGCTCACTGGATTTTTTTTCTTTTTCGGACCATTCTCTGTAAACCCTAGAGATGGTTGTGCGTGAAAATCCCAGTAGATCAGCAGTTTCTGAAATACTCAGACCAGCCCTTCTGGCACCAACAACCATGCCACGTTCAAAGGCACTCAAATCACCTTTCTTCCCCATACTGATGCTCGGTTTGAACTGCAGGAGATTGTCTTGACCATGTCTACATGCCTAAATGCACTGAGTTGCCGCCATGTGATTGGCTGATTAGAAATTAAGTGTTAACAAGAAGTTGGACAGGTGTACCTAATAAAGTGGCCAGTGAGTGTATATGTATATATATATATATATATATATATATATATATATATATATATATATATACCGTATATACTCGAGTATAAGCTGACCCGATTATAAGCCGACCCCCCTAATTTTGCCACAATAAACTGGGAAAACTTATTGACTCGAGTATAAGCCTAGGGTGGAAAATGCAGCAGCTACCGGTGAATTTCAAAAATAAAAATAGATGCTCCATACCGTTCATTATGGCCCCATAGATGCTCCATATAAAACTGTGCCATATAGAATGCTCCATACATTTCATTATGGCCCCATAGATGCTCCATATAAAACTGTGCCACATATAATGCTCCATACATTTCATTATGGCCCCATAGATGCTCCATATAAAACTGTGCCATATAGAATGCTCCATACATTTCATTATGGCCCGATAGATGCTCCATATAAAACTGTGCCACATATAATGCTCCATACATTTCATTATTGCCCCATAGATGCTTCACATAAAACTGTGCCACATATAATGCTCCATACTGTTCATTATTGCCCCATAAGATGCTCCATATATAGCTGTGCCATATATAATGCTCTGCACCATTCATTATGGCCCCATAGATGCTCCATATAAAGCTGTGCCATATATAATGCTCCATACCGTTGATTATTGCCCCATAGATGATCCATATATAGCTGTGCCATATAGAATGCTCTGCACCGTTCATTATGGCCCCATAGATGCTCCATATATAGCTGTGCCATATAGAATGCTCTGCACCGTTCATTATGGCCCCTTAGATGCTCCATATATAGCTGTGCCATATAGAATGCTCTGCACCATTCATTATGGCCCCATAGATGCTCCTTATGAAGCTGTGCCATATAGAATGCTCTGCACCATTCATTTTGGCCCCATAGATGCTCCTTATAAAGCTGTGCCATATATAATGCTCTGCACCGTTCATTATGGCCCCATAGATGCTCCACATTAAGCTGTGCCATATATAATGCTCTGCACCGTTCATTATGGCCCCATAGATGCTCCTTATAAAGCTGTGCCATATAGAATGCTCTGCACCGTTCATTATGGCCCCATAGATGCTCCTTATATAGCTGTGCCATATATAATGCTCTGCACTAGTGTTGAGCGATACCGTCCGATACTTGAAAGTATCGGTATCGGAAAGTATCGGCCGATACCGGCAAAGTATCGGATCTAATCCGATACCGATACCCATACAAGTCAATGGGACTCAAGTATCGGACGGTATCCCTGATGGTTCCCAGGGTCTGAAGAAGAGGAAACTCTCCTTCAGGCCCTGGGATCCATATCAATGTGTAAAAGAAAGAATTAAAATAAAAAATAGGGATATGCTCACCTCTCCGACGCAGCCTGGACTTTACCGCCATAACCGGGAGCCGTTGTACCTAAGAATGCGCGCTTGAAGGGCCTTAGATGAGGTCACTGCACTCTGATTGGTCCGTAGCGGTCGCGTGACCGCTACGCGACCAATCACAAAGCAGTGACGTCTTCTAAGGTATTTCAAGCGCTTGAAAAGTATCGGATCTTGGTATCGGAATTCCGATACCCGCAAGTATCGACCGATACCCGATACTTGCGGTATCGGAATGCTCAACACTACTCTGCACCGTTCATTATGGCCCCATAGATGCTCCTTATAAAGCTGTGCCATATAGAATGCTCTGCACCGTTCAGTATGGCCCCATAGATGCTCCTTATAAAGCTGTGCCATATAGAATGCTCCATACCGTTGATTATTGCCCCATAGATGATCCATATATAGCTGTGCCATATAGAATGCTCTGCACCGTTGATTATTGCCCCATAGATGCTCCATATAAAGCTGTGCCATATAGAATGCTCTGCAGCGTTCATTATTGCCCCATAGATGCTCCTTATAAAGCTGTGCCATATATAATGCTGCTGCTGCTGCAATAAAAAAAAAAATGACATACTCACCTCTCTTGCTGCCCACAGCTCCTCAGCCTCCCGTCTCGGCGTCTCTCCGCACTGACTGTTCAGGCAGAGGGCGGCGCGCACACTAATACGTCATCGCGCCCTCTGACCTGAACAGTCAGAGCAAGAGGACGGGAAGACGGAGCGGCGCCCGGCGTGTGGAACGTGGACAGGTAAATATGTAATACTCACCTGCTCCCGGCGTCCCTGGCTCCTTATCCCGGACAGATGGTCTCCGGGTGCCGCAGCCTCTTCCTCTGTCAGCGGTCACCGTTACCGCTCATTACAAGGAATGAATATGCGGCTCCACCCCTATGGGAGTGGAGTCTGTTATGAACTGGTGGTTTAGGAGCAACATGGGACGTGCTCTGGAGGAGGTGGTACCTGTACTGACCGCAGTTCCTGAGCTTAACACAACACTAGAAGTAGCCGTGGGATGTTCCTGTCACTCCCTAGACACCTCGTCACAGCCGGAGGACTAACTACCCCTAGAGATAGAAACAGGAAAGCTATCTTGCCTCAGAGAAAATTCCCAAAGGATAGGCAGCCCCCCACAAATACTGACTGTGAGTGGAGAGGGAAATGACATACGCAGAATGAAACCAGGATGTAGCAAAGGAGGCCAATCTAGCTAGATAGATAGAACAGGACGGAATACTGTGCAGTCAGTATTAAAAACTAGAAAAATCCACCACAGAGTTTACAAAAATCTCCACACCTGACTAAAGGTGTGGAGGGTAAATCTGCTTCCCAGAGCTACCAGCTTAACTGAATAAATCCATACTGACAAGCTGGACAAGAAAAAACATAGAAAGTGCAGAACGATTAAGTCCACAACAAGTGAACTGCAAAAGAACCAAGCAAGGACTTATCTTTGCTGAACAAGTCAGAATATCAGGGAAATCCAAGCAGAGATGTGAATCCAAGCAGGAACCATTGACAACTGGCAAAGGCTGAAGGATAGAACCAGGTTAAATAGCCGAGCCAGAAAGACAATCAGTGGAAGCAGCTGCTGACTGCTAAATCCAAGGAGCAGCAGTACCACTTAAAACCACCGGAGGGAGCCCAAGAGCGGAATTCACAACAGTACCCCCCCTTGAGGAGGGGACACCGAACCCACACCAGAGCGCCCGGGCCGATCAGGACGAGCCAAGTGAAAAGCACGAACCAAATCGGCGGCATGGACATCGGAGGCAACAACCCAAGAATTATCCTCCTGGCCATAACCGTTCCACTTGACAAGATAGTGAAGCCTCCGCCTCGAAAAACGAGAATCCAAAATTTTCTCAACCACATATTCCAACTCCCCCTCAACCAACACCGGAGCAGGAGGATCAACCGAGGGAACAACGGGCACCACATATCTCCGCAACAAAGATCTATGGAAAACATTATGGATGGCAAAAGAGGCTGGAAGGGCTAAACGAAAAGACACCGGATTGATAATCTCAGAAATCTTATAAGGACCAATAAACCGAGGCTTGAACTTAGGGGAGGAAACCTTCATAGGAACATGACGAGAAGATAACCAGACTAAATCCCCCACCCGAAGCCGGGGACCAACACACCGATGGCAGTTAGCAAAACGCTGAGCCTTTTCCTGAGACAACGTCAAATTGTCTACCACATGAGTCCAAATCTGCTGTAACCTGTCCACCACAGAATCCACACCAGGACAATCAGAAGGCTCCACCTGCCCCGAAGAAAAACGAGGATGAAAACCAAAATTACAAAAGAAAGGCGAAACCAAAGTAGCCGAACTAGCCCGATTATTAAGGGCAAACTCGGCCAACGGCAAGAAAGCCACCCAATCATCCTGATCAGCAGACACAAAGCATCTCAAATAGGTTTCCAAGGTCTGATTAGTTCGCTCAGTTTGGCCATTTGTCTGAGGATGAAACGCCGAAGAAAAAGACAAATCAATGCCCATCCTAGCACAAAAGGCCCGCCAAAACCTAGTGTAAAGGAACAAATTATGAAAGGTTCTCCATTTTGTGCTAGATTCTCCATTTTGTGTTTTTGACTCCATTTTCTTGTTGCTTAAAGATAAATTCTGTTATTTAATTAGGTAAAAGGTTACAGCTGCCATGAATTGACTTTATCTTGTTGTTCACAACCCTGGTATGCAACTAGGCTATGTGTTGTGAAATTGGATTCTGGGCTCCCCCGGTGGCCACTTGTGGAATTGTACTTGTGTGCATCATCCCCTCTGTTCACCTGCTCCTATCAGGATGTGGGAGTCGCTATATAACCTTGCTCCTCTGTCAGTTTCATGCCGGTCAACAATGTAATCAGAAGCCTTTCTGTGCATGTTCCTGCTACTAGACAACTCCCAGCTAAGTTGGACTTTTGTCCTTGTGTGTTTTTGCATTTTGTTCCTGTTCACAGCTGCTGTTTCGTTACTGTGTCTGGAAAGCTCTTGTGAGCGGAAATTGCCACTCTGGTGTTATGAGTTAATGCTAGAGTCTTAAAGTAATTTCTGGATGGTGTTTTGATAGGGTTTTCTGCTGACCATGAAAGTGCCCTTTCTGTCTTCTTGCTATCTAGTAAGCGGACCTCGATTTTTGCTAAACCTATTTTCATACTACGTTTGTCATTTCATCTAAAATCACCGCCAATATATGTGGGGGCCTCTGTCTGCCTTTTGGGAAAATTTCTCTAGAGGTGAGCCAGGACTGTCTTTTCCTCTGCTAGGATTAGGTAGTTCTCCGGCTGGCGCTGGGCATCTAGGGATAAAAAAACGTAGGCATGCTACCCGGCCACTTCTAGTTGTGCGGCAGGTTTAGTTCATGGTCAGTATAGTTTCCATCTTCCAAGAGCTAGTTCTCATATATGCTGGGCTATGTTCTCTCGCCATTGAGAATCATGACAGTTTGACCGGCCCAAAAAAAAAAAGGGGTTAAATTACTGGCTGAGAAAGGAGAGAAAAAAGAAGTCTGCTACAATTTTTTTTTTTTTCCCTCTAGTTCTGAGTGTGCCTGCGAGTCTGAATGAGTCCATGACGATGGCTATTCAGATCGATAGGCGTCTGCGGGAGCGCAAACCTGTGCACCATTTGGCGGTGTCTACTGAGAAAACGCCAGAAAATATGCAATGTGATAGAATTCTGTCCAGAAGCGAGCGGCAGAATTTTAGACGAAAAAATGGGTTGTGCTTCTATTGTGGTGATTCAACTCATGTTATATCAGCATGCTTTAAGCGTACTAAGAAGCCTGACAAGTCTGTTTCAATTAGCACTTTACAGTCTAAGTTTATTCTATCTGTGACCCTGATTTGTTCTTTGTCATCTATTACCGCGGACGCCTATGTCGACTCTGGCGCTGCTTTGAGTCTTATGGATTGGTCCTTTGCCAAACGCTGTGGGTATGATTTGGAGCCATTGGAGGCTCCGATACCTCTGAAAGGGATTGACTCCACCCCATTGGCTAGTAATAAACCACAATACTGGACACAAGTGACTATGCGTGTTAATCCGGATCACCAGGAGGTTATTCGCTTTCTGGTGCTGTATAATCTACATGATGTTTTGGTGCTGGGATTGCCATGGCTGCAATCTCATAACCCAGTCCTCGACTGGAGAGCTATGTCTGTGTTAAGCTGGGGATGTAAAGGAACTCATGGGGACGTACCTTTGGTTTCCATTTCATCATCTATTCCCTCTGAGATTCCTGAATTCTTGTCTGACTTTCGTGACGTTTTTGAAGAACCCAAGGTTGGTTCACTACCTCCGCACCGGGAGTGCGATTGTACCATAGACTTGATCCCGGGTAGTAAATACCCTAAGGGTCGTTTATTTAATCTGTCTGTGCCTGAACACGCAGCTATGCGAGAATATATAAAGGAGTCCTTGGAAAAGGGACATATTCGTCCTTCGTCATCTCCCTTAGGAGCCGGTTTTTTCTTTGTGTCTAAGAAAGACGGCTCTTTGAGGCCGTGTATTGATTATCGACTTTTGAATAAAATCACGGTTAAATATCAATATCCGTTACCACTGCTTACTGATTTGTTTGCTCGTATAAAGGGGGCCAAGTGGTTCTCTAAGATTGATCTCCGTGGGGCGTATAATTTGGTGCGAATCAAGCAGGGGGATGAGTGGAAAACCGCATTTAATACGCCCGAGGGCCATTTTGAGTATTTGGTGATGCCTTTTGGTCTTTCAAATGCCCCTTCAGTTTTCCAGTCCTTTATGCATGACATTTTCCGCGATTATTTGGACAAATTTATGATTGTGTATCTGGATGATATTCTGATTTTTTCGGATGACTGGGACTCTCATGTCCAGCAGGTCAGGAGGGTTTTTCAGGTTTTGCGGTCTAATTCCTTGTGTGTGAAGGGTTCTAAGTGTGTTTTTGGGGTTCAAAAGATTTCCTTCTTGGGATACATTTTTTCCCCCTCTTCCATCGAGATGGATCCTGTCAAGGTTCAGGCTATTGGTGATTGGACGCAACCCTCTTCTCTTAAGAGTCTTCAGAAATTTTTGGGCTTTGCTAACTTTTATCGTCGATTTATTGCTGGTTTTTCTGATGTTGTAAAACCATTGACTGATTTGACTAAGAAGGGTGCTGATGTTGCTGATTGGTCCCCTGATGCTGTGGAGGCCTTTCGGGAGCTCAAGCGCCGCTTTTCTTCCGCCCCAGTGTTGCGTCAGCCTGATGTTGCTCTTCCTTTTCAGGTTGAGGTCGACGCTTCTGAAATCGGAGCTGGGGCGGTGTTGTCGCAGAGAAGTTCCGACTGCTCCGTGATGAGACCTTGTGCTTTTTTTTCCCGTAAATTTTCGCCCGCCGAGCGGAATTATGATATTGGGAATCGGGAGCTTTTGGCCATGAAGTGGGCTTTTGAGGAGTGGCGTCACTGGCTTGAGGGGGCCAGACATCAGGTGGTGGTATTGACTGACCACAAAAATTTGATTTACCTTGAGTCTGCCAGGCGCCTGAATCCTAGACAGGCGCGCTGGTCGTTGTTTTTCTCTCGGTTTAATTTTGTGGTGTCTTACCTACCGGGTTCTAAGAATGTTAAGGCGGATGCCCTTTCTAGGAGTTTTGAGCCTGACTCCCCTGGTAATTCTGAGCCCACAGGTATCCTTAAAGATGGAGTGATATTGTCTGCCGTTTCTCCAGACCTGCGGCGGGCCTTGCAGGAGTTTCAGGCGGATAGACCTGATCGTTGCCCACCTGGTAGACTGTTTGTTCCTGATGATTGGACCAGTAGAGTCATCTCTGAGGTTCATTCTTCTGCGTTGGCAGGTCATCCTGGAATCTTTGGTACCAGGGATTTGGTGGCAAGGTCCTTCTGGTGGCCTTCCCTGTCACGAGATGTGCGAGGCTTTGTGCAGTCTTGTGACGTTTGTGCTCGGGCCAAGCCTTGTTGTTCTCGGGCTAGTGGATTGTTGTTACCCTTGCCTATCCCGAAGAGGCCTTGGACGCACATCTCGATGGATTTTATTTCGGATCTGCCTGTTTCTCATAAGATGTCTGTCATCTGGGTGGTGTGTGACCGTTTCTCTAAGATGGTCCATCTGGTTCCCTTGCCTAAGTTGCCTTCTTCTTCCGAGTTGGTTCCTCTGTTTTTTCAAAATGTTGTTCGTTTGCATGGTATTCCGGAGAATATCGTTTCTGACAGAGGGACCCAATTCGTGTCTAGATTTTGGCGGGCATTCTGTGCTAGGATGGGCATAGATTTGTCTTTTTCGTCTGCTTTCCATCCTCAGACTAATGGCCAGACCGAGCGGACTAATCAGACCTTGGAGACATATTTGAGGTGTTTTGTGTCTGCGGATCAGGATGATTGGGTTGCTTTTTTGCCTTTGGCGGAGTTCGCCCTCAATAATCGGGCCAGCTCTGCCACCTTGGTGTCCCCGTTTTTCTGTAATTCGGGGTTTCATCCTCGATTTTCCTCCGGTCAAGTGGAATCTTCGGATTGTCCTGGAGTGGATGCTGTGGTGGAGAGGTTGCATCAGATTTGGGGGCAGGTGGTGGACAATTTGAAGTTGTCCCAGGAGAAGACTCAGCTTTTTGCCAACCGCCGTCGTCGTGTTGGTCCTCGGCTTTGTGTTGGGGACTTGGTGTGGTTGTCTTCTCGTTTTGTCCCTATGAGGGTTTCTTCTCCTAAGTTTAAGCCTCGGTTCATCGGCCCGTACAAGATATTGGAGATTCTTAACCCTGTGTCCTTCCGTTTGGACCTCCCTGCATCTTTTTCTATTCATAATGTTTTTCATCGGTCATTGTTGCGCAGGTATGAGGTACCGGCTGTGCCTTCCGTTGAGCCTCCTGCTCCGGTGTTGGTTGAGGGTGAGTTGGAGTACGTTGTGGAAAAGATCTTGGACTCTCGTGTTTCCAGACGGAAACTACAGTATCTGGTCAAATGGAAGGGATACGGTCAGGAGGATAATTCTTGGGTCACTGCCTCTGATGTTCATGCCTCCGATCTTGTCCGTGCCTTTCATAGGGCTCATCCTGATCGCCCTGGTGGTTCTGGTGAGGGTTCGGTGCCCCCTCCTTGAGGGGGGTGGTACTGTTGTGAAATTGGATTCTGGGCTCCCCCGGTGGCCACTTGTGGAATTGTACTTGTGTGCATCATCCCCTCTGTTCACCTGCTCCTATCAGGATGTGGGAGTCGCTATATAACCTTGCTCCTCTGTCAGTTTCATGCCGGTCAACAATGTTATCAGAAGCCTTTCTGTGCATGTTCCTGCTACTAGACAACTCCCAGCTAAGTTGGACTTTTGTCCTTGTGTGTTTTTGCATTTTGTTCCTGTTCACAGCTGCTGTTTCGTTACTGTGTCTGGAAAGCTCTTGTGAGCGGAAATTGCCACTCTGGTGTTATGAGTTAATGCTAGAGTCTTAAAGTAATTTCTGGATGGTGTTTTGATAGGGTTTTCTGCTGACCATGAAAGTGCCCTTTCTGTCTTCTTGCTATCTAGTAAGCGGACCTCGATTTTTGCTAAACCTATTTTCATACTACGTTTGTCATTTCATCTAAAATCACCGCCAATATATGTGGGGGCCTCTGTCTGCCTTTTGGGAAAATTTCTCTAGAGGTGAGCCAGGACTGTCTTTTCCTCTGCTAGGATTAGGTAGTTCTCCGGCTGGCGCTGGGCATCTAGGGATAAAAAAACGTAGGCATGCTACCCGGCCACTTCTAGTTGTGCGGCAGGTTTAGTTCATGGTCAGTATAGTTTCCATCTTCCAAGAGCTAGTTCTCATATATGCTGGGCTATGTTCTCTCGCCATTGAGAATCATGACAGCTATGGTTCATAATTGGTATAAAGACCTTGAGTCTTCTGACTCAAGCCAGATAATAGATTCGGGGGTGTATCACTATACAAGACTGAGGCATCTGTTAGAAAAACACATACTATGCCAAAAAGACATGACCATATCTGTAGTTTCCATTTTTCCTGTATCCTCATGGGTTAAGTTTTTCCTGCATTCTTATAGGTTAAGAACTGTGAGCGTGTTCTTATGCTGATTGGTTGAAGTATAATATCTATGACAATGAAAACTCATACACAAAATAAACGGGGGCCAGAGATCTGCTCGATCCCCCATACAGAGACACATGTCTCCGTCTGGTCATTTTCAGTTGCCGGCAACGCCCTGTAGATTAATTTGGAAATCACTGAGTTAACCGTGAAGGATCAATTTAGGTCCTCCCTCAACACTAGAAACAAACTGGGAACCTCTGTCAGACACAATATTCTCCAGAATGCCATGCAAACGAACCACATGCTGAAAAAACAATGGAACCAAATCAGAGGAGGAAGGCAATTTAGGCAAAGGTACCAAATGGACCATTTTAGAGAACCGGTCACAAACCACCCAGATAACAGACATCTTCTGGGAAACAGGAAGATCCGAAATAAAATCCATGGAAATGTGCGTCCAGGGCCTCTCAGGGACCGGCAAAGGCAAAAGCAACCCACTAGCGCGGGAACAGCAAGGCTTGGCCCGGGCAGAAGTCCCACAGGACTGCACAAAAGAACGCACATCCCGCGACAAGGAAGGCCACCAAAAGGACCTAGCAACCAAATCTCTGGTACCAAAAATCCCAGGATGACCAGCCAACACTGAACAATGAACCTCAGAAATTACCTTACTAGTCCATCTATCAGGAACAAACAGCTTCCCCACTGGACAGCGGTCAGGTTTATCAGCCTGAAATTCCTGAAGCACCCGCCGTAAATCAGGGGAGATGGCAGAAAGAATCACCCCTTCTTTAAGAATGCCAACCGGCTCAAGGACTCCAGGAGAATCAGGCAAAAAGCTCCTGGAGAGGGCATCAGCCTTAACATTCTTAGATCCCGGAAGATACGAGACCACAAAATCAAAACGGGAGAAAAACAGGGACCATCGAGCCTGTCTAGGGTTCAGCCGCTTGGCCGACTCGAGGTAAATCAGATTCTTATGATCGGTCAAGACCACAACGCGGTGCTTGGCTCCCTCAAGCCAATGTCACCACTCCTCAAATGCCCACTTCATAGCCAACAACTCCCAATTGCCAACGTCATAATTGCGCTCCGCAGGCGAAAACTTTCTGGAAAAAAAAGCACACGGCTTCATCAAAGAACCATCAGAATTCCTCTGAGACAAAACGGCCCCTGCCCCAATCTCAGAAGCGTCAACCTCAACCTGAAATGGAAGAGAAACATCCGGCTGACGCAACACAGGGGCAGAAGTAAATCGGCGTTTAAGCTCCTGAAAGGCCTCAACAGCCGCAGAGGACCAATTCGTCACATCAGCGCCTTTCTTCGTCAAATTGGTCAGGGGTTTAACCACACTGGAAAAGTTGGCAATGAAACGGCGATAAAAATTAGCAAAGCCCAAAAATTTCTGAAGGCTCTTCACCGATGTGGGTTGAATCCAGTCATGAATGGCTTGGACCTTAACAGGATCCATTTCTATAGACGAGGGAGAAAAAATAAAACCCAAAAAAGAGACCTTCTGAACTCCAAATAGGCACTTAGACCCCTTCACAAATAAAGCATTATCACGAAGGATCTGGAATACCATCCTGACCTGCTTCACATGAGACTCCCAATCATCGGAAAAAAATCAAAATATCATCCAAATATACAATCATGAATTTATCAAGATAATTGCGGAAAATATCATGCATGAAGGACTGAAATACAGAAGGAGCATTAGAAAGCCCGAAAGGCATCACAAGGTATTCAAAATGGCCTTCGGGCATATTAAATGCCGTTTTCCATTCGTCACCCTGTTTAATACGAACAAGATTATATGCCCCTCGAAGGTCAATCTTAGTAAACCAACTGGCCCCCTTAATCCGAGCAAACAAATCAGAAAGCAAAGGTAAAGGGTATTGGAATTTGACCGTGATCTTATTAAGAAGGCGATAATCAATACAGGGTCTCAAGGAGCCATCCTTCTTGGCAACAAAAAAGAATCCCGCTCCCAATGGTGATGAAGACGGCCGAATATGCCCCTTCTCCAAAGACTCCTTGACATAACTCCGCATGGCGGCATGCTCTGGCACAGACAGATTGAAAAGTCGGCCCTTAGGGAACTTACAGCCAGGAATCAAGTTAATAGCACAATCACAGTCCCTATGTGGAGGAAGGGAACTGGACTTGGTCTCATCAAATACATCCTGGAAATCCGACAAAAACTCAGGGACTTCAGAAGAGGGGGAAGAGGAAATTGACATCAAAGGAACGTCACTATGAACCCCTTGACAACCCCAACTAGTCACAGACATAGATTTCCAATCCAGCACCGGATTATGTTCCTGTAACCATGGAAAACCCAGTACAACAACATCATGCAAGTTATGCAACACCAGAAAACGGCAATCTTCCTGATGTGCTGGAGCCATGCACATGGTCAGCTGAGTCCAATACTGAGGTTTATTCTTGGCCAACGGTGTAGCATCAATGCCCCTCAAAGGAATAGGACTCTGCAAAGGCTGCAAGGAAAAACCACAGCGCCTGGCGAATTCCAAGTCCATTAAGTTCAGGGCAGCGCCTGAATCCACAAATGCCATGACAGAAAAGGACGATAATGAGCAAATCAGGGTCACAGATAAGAGAAATTTAGGCTGTACAGTACTGATGGTAACAGACCTAGCGACCCTCTTAGTACGCTTAGGGCAATCAGAAATAACATGAGCAGAATCACCACAGTAAAAACACAGCCTATTCTGACGTCTGAATCCCTGCCGCTCTGCTCTAGTCAAAATCCTATCACATTGCATAGGCTCAGGACTCCGCTCAGAGGACACTGCCATATAGTGCACTACTTTGCGCTCGCTCAGGCGCCGATCAATCTGAATGGCTAGAGACATAGATTCGCTCAAACCAGCAGGCGTGGGGAAGCCCACCATAACATCTTTAAGGGCTTCAGAAAGACCCTTTCTGAAAATTGCTGCCAGAGCATCCTCATTCCATTTAATGAGCACAGACCATTTTCTAAATTTCTGGCAGTATAATTCTGCCGCTTCCTGACCCTGACATAGGGCCAACAAGGTTTTTTCTGCATGATCCACAGAATTAGGTTCGTCATACAATAATCCGAGTGCTTGAAAAAATGCGTCTATATTAAGCAATGCCGGATCCCCTGATTCAAGGGAGAATGCCCAGTCCTGAGGGTCACCACGCAGCAGAGAGATGACAATTTTAACCTGCTGAATGGGATCACCAGAGGAACGGGGTTTCAAAGCAAAAAACAATTTGCAGTTATTTTTAAAGTTCAAAAACTTGCATCTGTCCCCAAAAAACAAATCAGGAGTAGGAATTTTAGGCTCTAAAGCCGGAGTCTGGACAACATAATCTTGGATACTCTATACCCTTGCAGCAAGTTGATCCACACGAGAAAACAAACCCTGAACATCCATGCAAGCGCTAACATCCTGAACCACCCAGAGATTAAGAGGAAAAAAAAGACAAAACAGACTGCAGAAACAAAAATGGCTCAGAACTTTTTTTTCCTTCTTTTGAGATGCATTTAATTCATTTTTGGCCAGTTGTACTTTTATGAACTGGTGGTTTAGGAGCAACATGGGACGTGCTCTGGAGGAGGTGGTACCTGTACTGACCGCAGTTCCTGAGCTTAACACAACACTAGAAGTAGCCGTGGGATGTTCCTGTCACTCCCTAGACACCTCGTCACAGCCGGAGGACTAACTACCCATAGAGATAGAAACAGGAAAGCTATCTTGCCTCAGAGAAAATTCCCAAAGGATAGGCAGCCCCCCACAAATACTGACTGTGAGTGGAGAGGGAAATGACATACGCAGAATGAAACCAGGATGTAGCAAAGGAGGCCAGTCTAGCTAGATAGATAGAACAGGACAGAATACTGTGCGGTCAGTATTAAAAACTAGAAAAATCCACCACAGAGTTTACAAAAATCTCCACACCTGACTAAAGGTGTGGAGGATAAATCTGCTTCCCAGAGCTACCAGCTTAACTGAATAAATCCATACTGACAAGCTGGACAAGAAAAAACATAGAAAGTGCAGAACGATTAAGTCCACAACAAGTGAACTGCAAAAGAACCAAGCAAGGACTTATCTTTGCTGAACAGGTCAGAATATCAGGGAAATCCAAGCAGAGATGTGAATCCAAGCAGGAACCATTGACAACTGGCACAGGCTGAAGGATAGAACCAGGTTAAATAGCCGAGCCAGAAAGACAATCAGTGGAAGCAGCTGCTGACTGCTAAATCCAAGGAGCAGCAGTACCACTTAAAACCACCGGAGGGAGCCCAAGAGCAGAATTCACAAAAGTGCCACTTACAACCACCGGAGGGAGCCCAAGAGTGGAATTCACAACAGGAGTCCATATTCATAACTTTAATGAGCGGTCCCACGTGACCGCTGAACAGGGGAAGAGCTGCGGCACCCGAAGACCATGGAACAGGCAGGGGGAGCGCCAGGAGCCCCGGAAGCAGGTGAGTATATGACAGACCTCTCTCCCCCTCACCCGCCGACCGTGACTCGAGTATAAGCCGAGAGGGGCACTTTCAGCCCAAAAATTTGGGCTGAAAATCTCGGCTTATACTCGAGTATATACGGTATATATATATATATATATATATATATATATATATATATATATATACAGTGCCTACAAGTAGTATTCAACCCCCTGCAGATTTAGCAGGTATACACATTTGGAATTAACTTGGCATTGTGACATTTGGACTGTAGATCAGCCTGGAAGTGTGAAATGCACTGCAGCAAAAAAGAATGTTACTTCTTTGTTTATTTATTTTTTTAAATTGTGAAAAGTCTTTTCAGAGGGTCATTTATTATTCAACCCCTCAACCCACCAGAATTCTGTTTGGTTCCCCTAAAGTATTAAGAAGTAGTTCAGGCACAAAGAACAATGAGCTTCACATGTTTGGATTAATTATCTCTTTTTCCAGCCTTTTCTGACTATTTAAGACCCTCCCCAAACTTGTGAACAGCACTCATACATGGTCAACATGGGAAAGACAAAGGAGCATTCCAAGGCCATCAGAGACAAGATCATGGAGGGTCACAAGGCTGGCAAGGGGTACAAAACCCTTTCCAAGGAGTTGGGCCTACCTGTCTCCACTGTTGGGAGCATCATCCGGAAGTGGAAGGCTTATGGAACTACTGTTAGCCTTCCATGGCCTGGACAGCCTTTGAAAGTTTCCTCCCGTGCCGAGGCCAGGCTTGTCCGAAGAGTCAAGGCTAACCCAAGGACAACAAGGAAGGAGCTCCGGGAAGATCTCATGGCAGTGGGGACATTGGTTTCAGTCAATACCATAAGTAACGTACTCCACCGCAATGGTCTCCGTTCCAGACGAGCCCGTAAGGTACCTTTACTTTCAAAGCGTCATGTCAAGGCTCGTCTACAGTTTGCTCATGATCACTTGGAGGACTCTGAGACTGACTGGTTCAAGGTTCTCTGGTCTGATGAGACCAAGATCGAGATCTTTGGTGCCAACCACACACGTGACGTTTGGAGACTGGATGGCACTGCATACGACCCCAAGAATACCATCCCTACAGTCAAGCATGGTGGTGGCAGCATCATGCTGTGGGGCTGTTTCTCAGCCAAGGGGCCTGGCCATCTGGTCCGCATCCATGGGAAGATGGATAGCACGGCCTACCTGGAGATTTTGGCCAAGAACCTCCGCTTCTCCATCAAGGATCTTAAGATGGGTCGTCATTTCATCTTCCAACAAGACAATGACCCAAAGCACACAGCCAAGAAAACCAAGGCCTGGTTCAAGAGGCAAAAAATCAAGGTGTTGCAGTGGCCTAGTCAGTCTCCTGACCTTAACCCAATTGAAAACTTGTGGAAGGAGCTCAAGATTAAAGTCCACATGAGACACCCAAAGAACCTAGATAACTTGGAGAAGATCTGCATGGAGGAGTGGGCCAAGATAACTCCAGAGACCTGTGCCGGCCTGATCAGGTCTTATAAAAGACGATTATTAGCTGTAATTGCAAACAAAGGTTATTCCACAAAATATTAAACCTAGGGGTTGAATAATAATTGACCCACACTTTTATGTTTAAAATTTATAAAAATTTAACTGAGCAACAAAACTTTTTGGTTTGTAAGATTTATGCATCTGTTAATAAATCCTGCTCTTGCTTGAAGTTTGAAGGCTCTAACTTATTTGCATCTTATTAAACCTGCTAAATCTGCAGGGGGTTGAATACTACTTGTAGGCACTGTATATATATATATATATATATATATATATATATATATATATATATATATATATATATAGTACAGACCAAAAGTTTGGACACACCTCTTACATTCCGGTGTCTGACGCGTCCCCCGGCGTCCGCTTCCCTGCACTGTGTCAGCGCCGGCCCTAAAGCAGAGCGGTGACGTCACCGCTGTGCTCTGCTTTACGGCCGGCCGGCGCTGACACAGTGCAGGGAAGCGGATGCCGGGGGACGCGACAGACACCGGAATGTAAGTATGTAGTGTTTGGTTTTTTTTACATTTACAATGGTAACCAGGGTAAATATCGGGTTACTAAGCGCGGCCCTGTGATGTTTACCCTGGTTACCAGTGAAGACATCACTGAATCCGCGTCACCCACACCGATCCAGCGATGTCAGCGGGTGATCCAGCGACGAAATAAGGTGCTGGCCTTCTAGCTCCGACCAACGATGTCACAGCAGGTTCCTGATCGCTGCTGTGTGTCAAACACAACGATATCGCTATCCAGGACGCTGCAACGTCACGGATAGCTGTCGTTATCGTTGTTAAGTTGTTCAGTGTGAAGGTACCTTAAGTCTAACTTTTATTGTTGGTGAAATATTTGAAGAGTTTCTGATGGATGTTATTCTGGATTATCTCAATGAGAATAACTGTTTAACTCCATATCAGCATGGGTTTATGAGGAATTGCTCCTGTCAAACCAATCTAATCAGCTTTTATGAAGATGTAAGCTATAGACTGGACCAAGGTGAGTCATTGGACGTGGTATATCTTGATTTTTCCAAAGTGTTTGATACCGTCCCACACAAGAGGTTGGTACACAAAATGAGAATGCTGAGTCTGGGGGAAAATGTGTGTAAATGGGTAAGTAACTGGCTTAGTGATAGAAAGCAGAGGGTGGTTATAAATGGTATATTCTCTAACTGGGTCGCTGTGACCAGTGGGGTACCGCAGGGGTCGGTGTTAGGACCTATTCTCTTAAACATATTTATTAACAATCGGGTAGAAGGTTTACACAGTAAAATATCGATATTTGCACGTGATACAAAACTATGTAAAGCAGTCAATACAAGAGAAGATAGTATTCTGCTACAGATGGATCTGGATAAGTTGGAAACTTGGGCCGAAAGGTGTCAGATGCGGTTTAACAATGATAAATGTAAGGTTTTACACATGGGAAGAAGGAATCAATATCACCATTACACACTGAACAGGAAACCACTGGGTAAATATGACATGGAGAAGGACTTGGGGATCCTAGTAGTGATGAGCGAGTGTACTCGTTGTTCGGGTTTTCCCGAGCACGCTCGGGTGATCTCTGAGTATTTGTTATAGATATAGTTTTCATCGCCTCAGTTGCATGATTTACAAGGACAACATCTGCAAGGAGTTTGCATGTTTTCACCATGTTTGTGTGGGTTTCCTCCGGGTTCTCCGGTTTCCTCCCACAGTGGCGGACACTGACAGCTTTGGGCCCCTGTGCAAGAAATGTGTCTGGGCCCCCCTCCCTGCCCAGCATCATACCTCCCAACTTTTGAAGATGGGAAAGAGGGGCAAATTTTAGGCCACGCCTGTGGCCACACCCATTCATAACTAGTCACACCCATATCCACGTCCCAACCACACCCATTTAGCACTGCTGATCACAGTTTTCATAAAGAATAATTATAAGCAAAAAAATATGGCCACACAGTGCTCCATACTGTATAATGGCCCCATATGATGCTCAATACTGTATAATAGCCACACAGTGCTCCATACTGTATAATGGCCCCACATGATGCTCCATACTGTATAATGACCGTACATGATGCTCCATACTGTATAATGACCGCACATGATACTCCATACTGTATATTGGCCGCACATGATGCTCCATACTGTACAATGGCCGCACATGATGCTCCATACTGTATAATGACTGTACATGATGCTCCATACTGTATAATGACCGCACATGATGCTCCATACTGTATAATGGCTGCACATGATGCTCCATACTGTATAATGACCGCACATGATGCTCCATACTGTATAATGGCTGCACATGATGCTCCATACTGTATAATGACCGCACATGATGCTCCATACTGTATAATGACCGCACATGATGCTCCATACTGTATAATGACCGCACATGATGCTCCATATTGTATATTGGCCGCACATGATGCTCCATACTGTATAATGACTGCACATGACGCTCCATACTGTATAATGACTGCACATGATGCTCCATACTGTATAATGACCGCACATGATGCTCCATACTGTATAATGACCGCACATGATGCTCCATACTGTATAATGGCCACACATGATGTCCATACTGTATAATGACCGCACATGATGCTCAATACTGTATAATGGCCACACATGATGCTCCATACTGTATAATGACCGCACATGATGCTCCATACTGTATAACGGCCACACATGATGCTCCATACTGTATAATGGCCACACAGTTCTCCATACTGTATAATGACCCCCCTCCTGTATGCATGGCTCATATTCCCCCCTGTATGCATGGCTCATATTCCCCCCCCCGTATGCATGGCTCATATTCCCCCCCTGTATGCATGGCTCATACTCCCCCCCCCCCCCTGTATGCATGTCTCATACTCCCCCCCCCTGTATGCATGGCTCATATTCCACCTCCCTCCTGTATGCATGGCTCATCTCTCCACCCCCCCTGTATGCATGGCTCATCTCTCCACCCCCCCTGTATGCATGGCTCATAATTCCCCCCCCTGTATGTATGGCTGATGGCTCATATTCCCCCGTATGCATGGCTCATAATTCCCCCCCCCCCGTATGTATGGCTGATGGCTCATATTCCCCTGTATGCATGGCTCATAATTCCCCCCCCCCCTGTATGCATGGCTGATGGCTCATAATTCCCCCCCCCTGTATGCATGGCTGATGGATCATATTCCCCTGTATGCATGGCTCATAATTCCCCCCCCATATGCACGGCTGATGGCTCATATTCCCCCGTATGCATGGCTCATAATTCCCCCCCCTGTATGTATGGCTGATGGCTCATATTCCCCTGTATGCATGGCTCATAATTCTGCGGCGCCCCCGCACCGCCGCAGGGCCGAGGGGTACCCGGAGCCGGGCCTCTAGTTCTCAGTCTCGGGGTTGTCACGGTGGCTAGACCCGGTCCGTGGCCCTGTCCGTCAGTGGGGGACGTCCGGTGTAATAGGTGGTAGTAATGGTAGCGATGGAGCGATACGGTTGTGGGGTGTAAGTCGCGATAAATAACGAGGACACCAGGTTGCAGTCTCTTTACCTCTTTACTGGAGATCTCTGAGTCCTCAGTCCAGAACACGGTTCACCAGGCTACGCAAGTCCGGCCGGTCCAATGGCACCTCCAGAGTTCTCCTCTCAGGTGGAAATCTGTGCCTTCCTTCTAGCGCTATGTGTTGTAGTCCTTCCCTGCTGTGCTCACGGAAAGTAACCCCACAACGGTTGTGTCTGTTTCTTAAGTTCCCTCACAACTCGATTTGATGTTCCTCTGTAATCCACCCCTTCCCTGTATTCAGGTTGGAATGGCACCCGTTTGTCAGGTAGGCCTGGAGTTCTTCCGGGACCCTAGAGTCGCCCCTCTCCCGCAATTGCCCCCCAAGACTTCATAGGTGATATGTGGTAGACAGCCCGCCTGAGACCGACTGTCCTGCCGCTGTTTGGAGTATGGCTTGAAGCTGTATTCTAATCCACTCCCTCGGCGTTCCGGCCACCGGTATTGCGCCTCAGCAGGGTGCTGCCTCTTTCAACAAAACCCCTGCTGGTATTCTCCTTCTGCTTGATCTCGTTTCTCACTCAGCACAATCTATCTCGCTTCTAGTCCTTTCTTGAGTCCCGCCGCTTCCAGGAGCCTGCGCGGACCCGTTACGTTCTTTCAGTGCCAAGCCTCTGCCAGGATCCCACCCCTGGCAGAGACCCTACAGTCTCTCCCTTCACAACACCCCCTGCCACAGGGTGTTGCTCCGTTCAATCCCGTCAGCGTTCTCTTCTAACTTCCTGCCTGACCCCCAGTTTACCCACTATGGTGGGGAGTGGCCTAATGAATAGCACCCTTAGCTCCCCCCGGAGGCCCAGCTGTGAAACATATTGGTGTCTGTGATACCTGATTGGAGGAACTCCTTCGGTGCCATCGAACGTACCATGGCTCCCCTTAGCGGCGAAGCCACAGTACTGCAACGACCAGAACTCTGGGGCGCTGCACTCCCCCCTGGTTAAACACAGTACTCTGGGACTGGGAAGAAAAACAACAATACAGATTAGTAAACAGACATACAATTTTGTTGAGTGCAAAACAATAAGTATACTTGAACAGGCTTCCCTTTATGGGAGGTGAGGACACTTTTAACGTTACAAACATGGTCAACATTATAAATTACAGGCTATGCATAACTCCTGTTACCCAACCGGGTATTCTACTTAGTGCAAATTCTGGAACAATAAATTAACATTGCCTTTAAGAAACATACACTCTTAGTTTACCAAAGGCCTTCCTATAATCACATTACAGGGTAAGGTAACTTCACATTCTCCTACTTTGAACCTGCAGGACCGCCTGTCCCTATGGCACCAGACCTACTGCCTCTCCTTTCTTTTACAGGACCGCCCCGTTCAGCCAGGGCCTACTGCCTTTCGCTACTATACATAGTATAGACATAACATTCCTTTCGTTTAAAGAACTCTGAGCCAGCTTTACTCGGCTCCTTTAAGGACTCACTCTCTAACCCCTACGGGTTCGCCTTCTGTCCTTAGTAACAAAGTAACTTTCTATGGGGACGCAGGGTTGACCTTCTATCCTCACCTTCATCATTACTTCCTTACTTTCAGCTATGCAGATCTCTATCTCTACCCCTACGGGCTCTCTGCATCTTTTCTTTCTGCAAAACATTATTTAGATTTCACATTTCAACAAATTCAACACATATAACTTAGCATGTAAAACAGTTACATTTCTTTTTCAAGCTTCATTATCACATTACTGTTCTGCAACAGTATCTTTTTCAAGTTCAATTTCACACATCCCCTTTAAGAGGGGACCAAGTCTTTCTGAGGTAGCTCGTCTTCTCAGCCTACCAGCCCACGCAAAGGTTCCGGTATGGTATCTTCGCAAAGTGTCTTTAACTAGAACCGGTAGGAAAGGTATCTTCACAAAGTGTCTTTGGCTCAAACCAATAGGGCAAATATCTTCGCAAAGTGTCTTTGGCTAAAACCAGTAGGGAGCACCTTTAAGAAGGTGCAAACTATTTACAAAAGAAAGTTCGAATCATGCACAGTCCATGATTTCTGCAGTTTGTGTAACTTTAAAACTTGTATAAACTTCAGGAAAAAGAAAAACAAACAAAGGGGATCCCGGGTCAACAAAGGGATCCATTAACCCTGGACAGGTCTAGCAGCAATTCAAAAGAACAAACGGTAACTATTTACATTTTCATGGTATCGAGGTTTATTCTTCTTCTGGTGGCTTGGGTTCTTGAACCCCGGTCACTGCAGCGCCAGCATCCGCGGTTCGAACATGCAGATGAACCCGACTGGCCAATTCCGGGGCTGCTACTAGGCGTACCGTTGCGATGGTGACAAGTTCGGGTGCCCCCGGGACCAGGTCTGGGGCTGCAGGTGCCGCAGGTCCAGACATACACCGCCGAACATTCCGTGCATACCACCCAAGTGGGTTCAAGTGGCGGCTGTAGGTCACAGGATCCCCCTTCTGTAACGGTTCTCCGCTTCGGCCACAACAGGGAGCCCTCACGTTACAATGCGCAACGAAAACATCAGTATCCAGTCCCGGCTCGTGTATGAGGCCCCACCCCCTTTTTACATGGTAGGCTAACACAGTGCCCCGCCTTACCGCGTCTCTGTCATCCCATGCCGGGGGGTGTTGTTGTACTTTCGATGGGCCCATCGACTCAGCTCCTTTCCGTCCTTTCCACTGCAGAATCAAGCACTGTCTATATTGTTCCCATGTAAGCACCGCAAGAGTGGACCCGTTCTCCCGGGATCCATCTGCTCTAAACCAGGGGGTGTCCCACCGAAGAACTACTCCATCTAAGCTCACATCCACAGGCTCCCCCACTCCAGTCGACAGCGGTGGCACCATCCTCCCCAGGTCATCGGGGGATAGCACCATTAGCCCTGCCGAGATAAGTCGCTCCCTACTGCGATAGAGGTGGGTCATGGAAGCGGGCTCGCGGAGGGGAGCAGGGACGTCGGCCATACCTGCGCCTAATATGGTTCCATCGGTGTCGCTCCGGTCCGTTAACGAGGACGCTGGAGTCTGCTGCAGCCCGGACCGGGGCTCCTCCAATGGGATGCTCGGATTCGGCTCCGCTGGCTGTGGTTCCTCCTCCTCTAACTCCGAGGTCGGGATTGGTGGACGTAACTCCGCTGTCGGGTCCGCAGGCTTCCGGTCCATCTCCGGTGAAGAAGGGCAGGCCGGAACTGCTTCTTCCTCGCTCAGGCACTCGCCGTTCATCATCGCCGCCTGATAGTCGGTGGCAGTGCATGCACCTAACTCCGCCATTTCTCCGAGGTCGGGCTTCTCCGTCACCCGCTTCCCGCCGTTGCATATCAAGGGGTGTTTCTCTTCTGCTTTGGGGCAGGTCATTCCTCTGCAGCCAGAAGTGCAGGGGGCGGTAGCCATTTCTCGCGCCACACTGGGAGTCTCCGCCCATAACACGCCCTCCTTCCCCTTCGGTGTAGCAATGGCGGCGCCTTTTGGCGGGAACTTTTGGCGGCTAATGGCGCAGCACAGTCTTACAATAAAGTACAGTCCAAGCACAACAAATCACAGTCTCTAGGCACACATGACCTGATTCTTCAGGCTTAAGTAGATCCTGTTCGTGACGCCAAGTCCTGCGGCGCCCCCGCACCGCCGCAGGGCCGAGGGGTACCCGGAGCCGGGCCTCTAGTTCTCAGTCTCGGGGTTGTCACGGTGGCTAGACCCGGTCCGTGGCCCTGTCCGTCAGTGGGGGACGTCCGGTGTAATAGGTGGTAGTAATGGTAGCGATGGAGCGATACGGTTGTGGGGTGTAAGTCGCGATAAATAACGAGGACACCAGGTTGCAGTCTCTTTACCTCTTTACTGGAGATCTCTGAGTCCTCAGTCCAGAACACGGTTCACCAGGCTACGCAAGTCCGGCCGGTCCAATGGCACCTCCAGAGTTCTCCTCTCAGGTGGAAATCTGTGCCTTCCTTCTAGCGCTATGTGTTGTAGTCCTTCCCTGCTGTGCTCACGGAAAGTAACCCCACAACGGTTGTGTCTGTTTCTTAAGTTCCCTCACAACTCGATTTGATGTTCCTCTGTAATCCACCCCTTCCCTGTATTCAGGTTGGAATGGCACCCGTTTGTCAGGTAGGCCTGGAGTTCTTCCGGGACCCTAGAGTCGCCCCTCTCCCGCAATTGCCCCCCAAGACTTCATAGGTGATATGTGGTAGACAGCCCGCCTGAGACCGACTGTCCTGCCGCTGTTTGGAGTATGGCTTGAAGCTGTATTCTAATCCACTCCCTCGGCGTTCCGGCCACCGGTATTGCGCCTCAGCAGGGTGCTGCCTCTTTCAACAAAACCCCTGCTGGTATTCTCCTTCTGCTTGATCTCGTTTCTCACTCAGCACAATCTATCTCGCTTCTAGTCCTTTCTTGAGTCCCGCCGCTTCCAGGAGCCTGCGCGGACCCGTTACGTTCTTTCAGTGCCAAGCCTCTGCCAGGATCCCACCCCTGGCAGAGACCCTACAGTCTCTCCCTTCACAACACCCCCTGCCACAGGGTGTTGCTCCGTTCAATCCCGTCAGCGTTCTCTTCTAACTTCCTGCCTGACCCCCAGTTTACCCACTATGGTGGGGAGTGGCCTAATGAATAGCACCCTTAGCTCCCCCCGGAGGCCCAGCTGTGAAACATATTGGTGTCTGTGATACCTGATTGGAGGAACTCCTTCGGTGCCATCGAACGTACCATGGCTCCCCTTAGCGGCGAAGCCACAGTACTGCAACGACCAGAACTCTGGGGCGCTGCAATTCCCCCCCCCCTGTATGCATGGCTGATGGCTCATAATTCCCCCCCCATGCATGGCTGATGGCTCATATTCCCCTGTATGCATGGCTCATAATTCCCCCCCCATATGCATTGCTGATGGGTCATAATTCCCCCCCCATGCATGGCTGATGGCTCATATTCCCCTGTATGCATGGCTCATAATTCCCCCCCCATATGCATGGCTGATGGCTCATATTCCCCTGTATGCATGGCTCATAATTCCCCCCCCCCTGTATGCATGGCTGATGGCTCATATTCCCCTGTATGCATGGCTCATAATTCCCCCCCCCATATGCATGGCTGATGGCTCATACTCCCCGGTATGCATGGCTCATCTCTCCACCCCCTCCCCCTCCCCCGCTCCTTCTCCCATCTTGCATGGCTCGGGCGGCTTACCTTCCTCCTTCCTCCTTCATCCCCCCGCCCCCTGTCCCCCGTCCCCCTCATACTCACCTGTCAGCTGTCCCACACACCGCGCGGCTGCGCCGACATCCTCCCTCTGGCTCTGTCCCGCCGCAGTGCCTTCTTCCTGAGTGAGCGGTCATGACCTTAATCAGTGGTAAGTAAAACTTACAGAGCAAAGTACTGTGTGCTGTCCCCTGACGAAGGCAACGTGCCAAAACGCGCGTCGGGTGTAGGGCGCCATTCCAGGAGACCAGGCACACAGTACTTTGCTCTGTAAGTTTTACTCTACCTTACTGTATCCTCTTTGTTTGGAAGTTAGAATTTAAATACTTTATCTTACAGCTATGTTGTTGTCCTGGTCATATAATTATGTTTGTGGAGACACTGACCTCTGGTGGTTGTCTGGTTGATTGCACTATTGCACCTTGAATATGGTATATATTTTTATTTATATTAGTTTGGCTGGCAATTTTTGCACATGCACTTTACAATTTTTGTATTAGATATTGCACTTTTTTGAATATATATATTTTTGACATTTGTTCAGCACTTTACACATATATGCAGTATATGCATTATATGTATCAATATATTTTTATAAACCACGTATAAACCTCAGTGTAATCCACAATTGTATAATTACTGTGATATTAACTGGATTTGTTTGCGTTCCTTTAATAATATATAGACATTTGGTTTTATGTACTTATGATTACTATATGTATGGACCTTTTTGATCTCATTGTTTTTAAATCTGTCATTTAATAAAAACTATATGATATTAATTTTGCAATACAGTTTGGGCCTTATGGTCGTTTTTTTTTGTTTTTCTTGGGGTTATTGCTATTGCATTACCGGCTGTCCTTCCAATTTATTGGATTTACCTCCCAGCGACTCATATAAGTGTTATTTATATAAATATTTACAATAAGGAGAATATTAATTACTACATGTTTTCTGGGAGGTACCCCTGATTCTTGCTAATTATAGTCTGTTCAGGAATGACTGCACAACTATGGGAGCAGGACGAAGGCACAGCAGTATGACCTCGGGTTAATGAAGCTTCACACACACCAGGGAGTACGGGTGTCACTTCCAAAGAAAAAGAATCTGCATGTCCATAGAAAAGAAAGCGGATTGGCACATACCATGCCGTGCAACAAAATCCTTTATTGTGGCATCATCATACCAACAGCAGGCAGATAAAACAGTGGAGCAAATACAGACGACGATCGTTTCACGTTTACATTGCGCTTCAACAGGTCATATGTAAGACAGAGCTCACAGAATATTTATAAGCAGCCATTGCCCTTGTCCCACCCACTAAACATCAGGTGAAAGCATCTCATTAATTATGAAACAAGTGAAAAGCAAATAAAAGCAATACAAAAATACCGTTAAAAACAAATATATATACACTCACTGGCCACTTTATTAGGTACACCTGTCCAACTTCTTGTTAACACTTAATTTCTAATCAGCCAATCACATGGCGGCAACTCAGTGCATTTAGGCATGTAGACATGGTCAAGACAATCTCCTGCAGTTCAAACCGAGCATCAGTATGGGGAAGAAAGGTGATTTGAGTGCCTTTGAACGTGGCATGGTTGTTGGTGCCAGAAGGGCTGGTCTGAGTATTTCAGAAACTGCTGATCTACTGGGATTTTCACGCACAACCATCTCTAGGGTTTACAGAGAATGGTCCGAAAAAGAAAAAAAATCCAGTGAGCGGCAGTTCTGTGGGCGGAAATGCCTTGTTGATGCCAGAGGTCAGAGGAGAATGGGCAGACTGGTTCGAGCTGATAGAAAGGCAACAGTGACTCAAATCGCCACCCGTTACAACCAAGGTAGGCCTAAGAGCATCTCTGAACGCACAGTGCGTCGAACTTTGAGGCAGATGGGCTACAGCAGCAGAAGACCACACCGGGTACCACTCCTTTCAGCTAAGAACAGGAAACTGAGGCTACAATTTGTACAAGCTCATCGAAATTGGACAGTAGAAGATTGGAAAAACGTTGCTTGGTCTGATGAGTCTCGATTTCTGCTGCGACATTCGGATGGTAGGGTCAGAATTCGGCGTAAACAACATGAAAGCATGGATCCATCCTGCCTTGTATGGAGCATCTTTGGGATGTGCAGCCGACAAATCTGCGGCAACTGTGTGATGCCATCATGTCAATATGGACCAAAATCTCTGAGGAATGCTTCCAGCACCTTGTTGAATCTATGCCACGAAGAATTGAGGCAGTTCTGAAGGCAAAAGGGGTCCAACCCGTTACTAGCATGGTGTACCTAATAAAGTGGCCGGTGAGTGTATAATAAAAAAAGACAAAAAAACGCCAGGTACAACAGAGTAAAAAGGTAAAAAGATTTATTTTTAATTTTTGATTTGGTCCTATGGACAGTCAAATTAGATCTGCGATCAACAGGAGCTGGCATTTGCTAGAGGGAGAAAAATAAATTGAGGATATAGTGTCCAGGGGGTCCGCTTGTTACATACCGGAGGACAAAAAGTATAAAAGATATTCTAGTTCAGAATCGTGTCTAAATTGAATCTAATAAGTGGCTGCAAAAAAATATGCCTGTAGGCAATCATAAATGCGGAAACTGTTCTTTTTGTTCCTTCCATCTTACTACCAAATATTTACAGATGGGAGGTATTTCACATAAAGTCCAAGATTTTATAACATGCCGTACAAATTACATTGTGTACGTTGTTTTTTGCCCATGCGGTTTTCATTATATCGGAACGACTATCCGTCCCTTATTCGTACGTTTCTGTGAGCACTTTAATTCCACCACCTCAGGTAAAGGGGTCCCTACGCTAGCTGAACATATAAGGAAAGAACATGCAGGTAATACTGAAGTTCTGCAGTTTGCGGGGACTGAAACCATTAAAACGCCTGCACAAGGAGGTGACCTTAATAAATTATTACTAAGAAAGGAGGCTAGATGGATTATTCGGACTCGTGCTCAAGGTCTAGCAGGTTTCAATGACGGACTGACAGTCATTTTGTATTTCTTCCATTTTCTTACTATTGCACCAACAGTTGTCTCCTTCTCACCCAGCATCTTACTTATGGTTTTGTACCCCATTCCAGCTTTGTGCAGGTCTATGATCTTGTCCCTGACATCCTTCTAAAGCTCTTTGGTCTTGCCCATGTTGTAAAGGTTAGAGTCTGACTGATTAATTGAGTCTGTGGAGAGGAGTCTTTTATAAAGGTGACTATGTAAGACAGCTGTCTATAATGCAGGTAACAAGATGATTAGGATCATCTAATTGATCTGTAGGAGCCAGAACTGTTAATGGTTGGTAGGGGATCAAGTGCGTATTTCTCACTGCAAAATACAAATACATTAATATAATTTATATAATGTGATTTTCTGGATTTCATTTTTGATATTCTATCTCTCAACGTTAAAATTAACCTATCCTTAAAATTATAGACTGTTCATGTCTTTGTCAGTGGGCAAACTTACAAAATCAGCAAAGGATCAAATACTTATTTCCCCCACTGTATGAAAAATCGCCCCTAAAACCTATCTTGCCTTATAATAAAGGTGAAGCAGATGAAAATGTAGAGTCCCTGCAGTAGGAGATAAAGGGAGGGAGAAAGGATAATAAAATACTGATAGAGGTTTCTTATGTCTCCAAATATCATGAAAGCAGCAGCAAATACATGTGACAGTTAATCAGGGAGAAGTAATTATCATGGTCAACTTCAACTTCCGTGATATAAATTTGGAAGCAGAAACATGCAGGTCCATCTTTCATAACTGGTGCAGGACCAACCAGTTAGGGGGTGCTATTAGACCTAATTTTAACCAATAGGCTAGACAGAAAAACAAATCTTTGGATTGGGGGTTACATAGGTAACAGTAATCACAAAATAATAGGTTCTCACTTGTTTTTTAACCCCTTAACGACCGCCGATACGCCTTTTAACGGCGGCCGCTAAGGGTACTTAAACCACAGCGCCGTTAATTAACGGCGCTGTGGAAAAAGTGAATAGCGCCCCCCAGAGTCGGATTTTCTCTGGGGTCTCGGTTGCCGAGGGTAGCCGAGACCCCAGAGAACATGATTCGGGGGTTTTTTACCGACCCCCGAGTTGCGATCGCCGGTAATTAACCGTTTACCGGCGACCGCAAAAAAAAAAAAAAAAGCGATCTGTATTTCTCTGTCCTCTGATGTGATCACACATCAGAGGACAGAGAAATAGGGGGATTCGGGGACCCCAACATACTCACCCGGTGTCCCTGGGTCCTCTTCTGTCTTCTCCTGCCAGCCGGCTTTTTCCTTATGGCGGGCGCATGCGCAGTGCGCCCGCCATCTGCTGCCATCTGCCGGCCGGCAGGAGAAGACGAGTTGGGGCTAAAATTAGGGTTAGGGTTAGGGTTAGAGTTAGGGTTAGAGTTAGGGTTAGGGTTAGAGTTAGGGTTAGGGTTAGGGCTAGGGCTAGAGTTAGGGTTAGGGCTAGGGTTAGGGTTGGGGCTAAATTTAGGGTTAGGGTTAGGGCTAGGGTTAGGGTTAGGCTACTTTCACACTAGCGTTTTTTGGCTTCTGTCGCAATGCGTTGGAGAAAAAACGCATCCTGCAAAAGTGCTTGCAGGATGCGTTTTTTCTCCATTGGCTTGCATTAGCGACGCATTGCGACGGATTGCCACATGTCGCATCCATCGTGCGACGGATGCGTCGTGCTTTGGCGGACCGTCGGCACAAAAAAAGCTACATGTAACTTTTTTGTGCGACGTGTCCGCCATTTCCGACCGCGCATGCGCGGCCGGAACTCCGCCCCCGCCTCCCCTCACAATGGGGCAGCGGATGCGTTGAAAAAACAGCATCCGCTGCACCCGTTGTGCGGCGCTTACAACGCTAGCGTCGGTACGTCGGCCCGGCACACTGCGATGGGCCGAGTACGACGCTAGTGTGAAAGTAGCCTTAGGCTTCTATCACACTTGCGTCGGTACGGGGCGGTCGCAATGCGTCGGCCCGACGTACCGACGCACGTTGTGAAAATTGTGCACAACGTGGGCAGCGGATGCAGTTTTTCAATGCATCCGCTGCCCAGTCTATGTCCTGGGGAGGAGGGGGCAGAGTTACGGCCACGCATGCGCGGAAATGGCGGACGCGACGTACAAAAAAAAGGTTACATTGAACTTTTTTTGTGACGACGGGGCTAAAGTTATGGTTAGGGTTGGGGCTAAAGTTAGGGTTAGGGTTGGGGCTAAAGTTAGGGTTAGAGTTGGGATTAGGGTTTGGATTAGGGTTGGGATTAGGGTTACGTTTGGGATTAGGGTTAGGGGTGTGTTGGATTTAGGGTTTTGATTAGGGTTATGGTTAGGGTTGAGATTAGGGCTGTTTTGGGGTTAGGGTTGTGATTATCGTTAGGGTTGTGATTAGGATTATGGATCGGGTTAAGATTAGGGTTAGGGGTGTGTTGGAGTTAGGGTTGGAGTTATAATTTGGGGGTTTCCACTGTTTAGGTACATCAGGGGGGTCTCCAAACACGACAGCCAATTTTGCGCTAAAAAAGTCAAATGGTGCTCCCTCCCTTCTGAGCTCTGCCGTGCGCCCAAACAGTGGTTTACCCCCACATATGGGGCATCAGCGTACTCGGGATAAATTGGACAACAACTTTTGGGGTCCAATTTCTCCTGTTACCCTTGTGAAAATAAAAACTTGGGGGCTAAAATTCTTTTTTGTGGGAAAAAAAAATATTTTTTTATTTTCACTACTCTGCATTATAAACTTCTGTGAAGCACTTGAGCATTCAAAGTTCTCACCACATATCTAGATAAGTTCCTTAGGGGGTCTAGTTTCCAAAATTTGGTCACTTGTGGGGGGTTTCTACTGTTTAGGTACATCAGGGGCTCTGCAAACGCAACATAACACCCACAGACAATTCTATCAAAGTCTGAATTCCAAAATGGCGCTCCTTCTCTTCCGAGCTCTGCCGTGCGCCCAAACAGTGGTTTACCCCCACATATTGGGTACCAGCATACTCAGGACAAATTGGACAACAACTTTTGGGGTCCAATTTCTCTTGTTACCCTTGTGAAAATAAAAATTTGGGGGCTAAAAAAATCTTTTTTGTGGGAAAAAAAAATATTTTTTATTTTCACTACTATGCATTATAAACTTCTGTGAAGCACTTGGGCATTCAAAGTTCTCACCACATATCTAGATAAGTATCTTGGGGGGTCTATTTTCCAAAATGGGGTAACTTGTTGGGAGTTTCTACTGTTTAGGTACATTAGGGGTCTGCAAACGCAACATAACGCCCGCAGACAATTCTATCAAAGTCTGCATTCCAAAATGGCGCTCCTTCCCTTCCGAGCTCTGCCGTGCGCCCAAGCAGTGGTTTACCCCCACATATGGGGTACCAGCATACTCAGGACAAATTGGACAACAACTTTTGGGGTCCAATTTCTCTTGTTACCCTTGTGAAAATAAAAATTTGGGGGCTAAAAAATCTTTATTGTTAAAAAAAATATATTTTTTATTTTCACGACTCTGCATTATAAACTTCTGTGATGCACTTGGGCATTCAAAGTTCTCACTACACATCTAGATAAGTTCCATGGGGGGTCTAGTTTCCAAAATGGGGTCACTTTTTGGGGGTTTCTACTGTTTAGGCACATCAGGGGCTCTCCAAACGCGACATGGCGTCCGATCTCAATTCCAGTCAATTTTGCATTGAAAAGTCAAATGGCGCTCCTTTGCTTCCGAGCTCAGCCATGCACCCAAACAGTGGTTTACCCCCACATACGGGGTGTCGGCGTACTCAAGACAAATTGTACAACAACTTCTGGTGTCCATTTTCTCCTGTTACCCTTGGTAAAATAAAAATTTGGAGGCAAAAAGATCATTTTTGTAGAAAAAATGCGATTTTTTTATTTTCACGGCTCTACGTTATAAACTTCTGTGAAGCACCTGGGGGTTTAAAGTGCTCACCACACATCTAGATAAGTTCCTTAAGGGGTCTAGTTTCCAAAATGGTGTTATTTGTGGGGGGTCTCCACTGTTTAGGCACATCAGCGGCTCTCCAAACGTGACATGGCGTCCGATCTCAATTCCAGCCAATTCTACATTGAAAAAGTAAAACGACACTCCTTCTCTTCCAAGCTCTGCGGTGCGCCCAAACAGTGGTTTACCCCCACATATGGGGTATTGACGTACTCAGGAGAAATTGCACAACAACTTTTGTGGTCTAATTTCTCCTGTTACCCTTGTGAAAATAAAAATTTGGGGGCAAAAAGATCATTTTTGTAGAAAAAATGCGATTTTTTATTTTCACGGCTTTACGTTATAAACTTCTGTGAAGCACTTGGGGGTTCAAAGTGCTCACCGAATATCTAGATAAGTTCCTTAAGGGGTCTAGTTTCCAAAATGGTATCACTTGTGGGGGGTTTCCACTGTTTAGGCACATCAGGGGCTCTCCAAACGCGACATGGCATCCGATCTCAATTCCAGCCAATTCTGCATTGAAAAAGTCAAACGGTGCTCCTTCACTTCCAAGCTCTGCGGTGCGCCCAAACAGTGGTTTACCCCCACATATGGGGTATTGACGTACTCAGGAGAAATTTCACAACAACTTTTGTGGTCTAATTTCTCCTGTTACCCTTGTGAAAATAAGAATTTGTGGGCGAAAAAATCATTTTCGTGAAAACAAATGCGATTTTTTATTTTCACGGCTCTACGTTATAAACTTCTGTGAAGCACTTGGGGGTTCAAAGTGCTCACCACACATCTAGATAAGTTCCTTAAGGGGTCTAGTTTCCAAACTGGTATCACTTGTGGGGGGTTTCCACTGTTTAGGCACATTAGGGGCTCCCGAAACGCGACATGGCATCTGATCTCAATTCCAGCCAATTCTGCATTGAAACAGTCAAACGGTGCTCCTTCACTTCCAAGCTCTGCGGTGCGCCCAAACAGTGGTTTACCTCCACATATGGGGTATCGGCGTACTCAGGAAAAATTGCACAACAAAATTTGTGGTTAAATTTCTGTTTTTACACTTGTGAAAATTAAAAAAAATGGTTCTGAAGTAAAATGTTTGCAAAAAAAAGTTAAATGTTCATTTTTTTCTTCCACATTGTTTCAGTTCCTGTGAAGTACGTAAAGGGTTAATAAACTTCTTGAATGTGGTTTTGAGCAGCTTGAGGGGTGCAGTTTTTAGAATGGTGTCACACTTGGTTATTTTCTATCATATAGACCCCTCAAAATGACTTCAAATGAGATGTGGTCCCTAAAAAAAATGGTGTTGTAAAAATGAGAAATTGCTGGTCAACTTTTAACCCTTATAACTCCCTAACAAAAAAAAAAATTGTTTCCAAAATTGTGCTAATGTAAAGTAGACATGTGGGAAATGTTATTTATTAACTATTTTTTGTGACATATCTCTCTGATTTAAGGACATAAAAATACAAAGTTTGAAAATTGCAAAATTTTAAAAATTTTCGCCATATTTCCATTTTTTTCATAAATAATCGCAAGTAATATCGAAGAAATGTTACCACTAACTTGAAGTACAATATGTCACGAAAAAACGATCTCAGAATCAGTGGGATCCGATAAAGCGTTCCAGAGTTATAACCTCTTAAAGTGACACTGGTCAGAATTGTAAAAATTGGCTCGGTCATTAAGTACCAAATTGGCTCTGTCACTAAGGGGTTAATAAGATCTATAACAGATGGGCTACAAGGACACTAAACTTCAGGAAGGTAAATTTTCAATGACTAAGAGATGATCTTAGTGCCATAAACTGGGGCAATGCTTGAAAAGAAAAGTACCCAAAACAAATAGGACTCTTTTATAAGCATCTTGAATAGGACATGTGTACAAAATATACCCTGCTAGAATAAACTAGCTGGAAATAGGAGGAAACCACTATGGTTAAATAGAGGAAACCACTATGGTTAAATACCATTCTATTACGCTGCCCATTGTTAAAGCTTATCTAAATCCTTGTGAATCCTTTCTCTGTCTTAGCTAACATTAGAGAAGAGAGAGAAAGGATTCAGAAGGATCTAAATAAGCTTGAACAATGGAACAGAATTATATTTTAAAGAAGAAATGCAAGATTCTACATCTGGGCAAGAAAAACAAAAATTACATATGTAGAATGGGAGGAATAGAACTAAGCAACAGCACGTGTGAAAAAGACTTAGGTATACTAATAAATCACAAACTGCACATGAGTCAACAGTGTGATGCAGCAGCAAAAAAAGCCAAACGCAGTTTTAGGATTTACTAAGAGAAGCGTAGAGTCTAGATCACGTGAAGTAATTGTCCCCGTCTACTCCTCTTTGGTCAGGCCTCATCTGGAATACTGTGTCCAGTTTGGGGCACCACATTTCAAAAAAGACATTGAAAAACTGGAGCAAGTTTAGAGAAGAGCTACCAGGATGGTAAGTGGACTGCAAATGCAAAGCATGTCCTACGAGGAACGGTTAAAGAATCTGGGAATGCTTAGCTTGCAAAAAAGAAGGCTAAGAGGAGACTTAAAAGGTGTCTACAAATATCTGAAGGGATGTCACAGTGTTGAAGGATTATCCTTATTCTCATTTGCACATGGGAACACAAGAAGCAATGGAATGAAACTGAAAGGGAGATGATGCAGATTAGATATTAGAAAAAAACTTTTTTGACAGTGAGGGCGATCAATGAGTGGCACATGCTGCCACGAGAGGTGGTGAGTTCTCCTTCAATGGAAGTCTTCAAGCAGAGGCTGGACAGACATCTGTCTGAGATGGTTTAGGGATGGACACCATGATCCTTGAAGTCCCTTCCAACTTTAACATTCTATGATTCTATAATAGCTATCAGAGGTGCAATAAATGAGAAAACGATAGAGCTTAGGGAATTAAAGCAAGAGGTTAGTGACAAAGCCATAAATAATAAAAAAAACTTGTGTAAAAAGCATATCAGGACTGCAAATTTTGAGACAGAGAGACTCATTGCCAAAGAAAGTAAAAATAATCAAAAAATATTCTTCAACTACACAAACAGTAAGAAAAAAAAAAAAATGATAGTGTTGGTTCCCTCTAAAATAATGTGAGAGAAATGGTGGAAGAGGAAGAGGAAATGCCAATCTGCTAAACTCCCTTTTTTCCAACTGTATTTACAGAAGAAAATCCCATGACAGATGACATGATCAGGGGTGCAATAAATTCTCAATTAAATGTCACCTGCTTAAACCAGCAGGAAGGACAGTATCGCCTCAAGAACAGTAAAGCAGACAAGTCACCAGATGACATATACCACTAAGTACAGCAGGAATCAAATACCGTGATAGACAGATCATTATTTCTAATAAAGGTTCCATAATGTTAGGGTCTATACGAAAGGGCTGACGCATAGAAAATGTGGTGCCAAGATTCAAAAAGGGACAAATCTACACCTGGAAAATATGGGCAGGTAAGTTTAAGAATGGCCGGTCCTTGCAGTGGCCGCTCGATCTGTCGACCCCTTCAAGCTGTCAGCGGGCATTCTGTTTTCTGCAGCCAGCACACCAGGCAGCATTAGCTTGCCTTGTGCACACGATTGCGCTGCACTTCTAAAATCACTGCCACCGCCATGCTAGACAGGTTGAAGTTGGCGGCCGCTGTCTGATGTTCTGATCACCAGCTGCAGTGAGTTAACAGAGGACAGGGCAGGAGGAGGGGGAGAGGCGCACTGTGCTTTTCTGTGCTGCTCCGACCCTGCCACTTAGTCTACGTTCACATTAGCGTTCGGCGCCGCAGCGTCAGGCGCCGCAGCATGCGTCATGCGCCCCTATATTTAACATGGGGGCGCATGGACATGCGTTGTGCTGCGTTTTGCGACGCATGCGTTTTTTTGGCCGCAAGCGTTGGGCGCAGATAATGCAGCAAGTTGCATTTTTTTTGCGTCCAACTTTCGGCAAAAAAGGACGCATGCATCGCAAAACGCAGCGTTTTAGCGTGCGTTTTGTTGCGTTTTTGTTTGCGTTGTGCGTTGTGCGCCGCACAATGTGAACGTAGCCTTACTGCAGCTTGTGATCAGGAGTCAGGACATCAGACGCCCACTTCCTCCTGTCTATTGCGGCGGCAGGTACAGAAAGGATTTACGAGCTGCTGATAACTCAGGGTCGTACTGGCCCACCGGAGAACCAGAGGATTCTCTCGTGGGCCCAGGCACTGACACCTGCTGGCATATTGGTCAGCAGCTGCCTAGGGCCCCCACTTCTCCAGGGGCCCCCCAGCCAGCGGCGTGTCGCTAATAGCAGCACACCCAGCTGCAATGGGGCCCCTGAGTCAAGGGGGGCCCTCCCGGGGGCCAGAGAGCAGCAGCTGAAGACAGGAGCCTGGCCCCGCTGCTAAAGAGAAATGAATATTCACACTTCCCCATGCCCCCATGGGTGTGGAGAGGAGTGAATACCATTTCACTTTAATAGTGGGCAGCATTAGCCGCAGGCTGAGGCTAACACTGCCCGCCGGTGCTGCTGAATGGGGTCCCCGGTGGTGGGCCCCTAAAGGGCAGAAAACCCTGATTGCGATCCTTGCAGCTTGGGACGAGAACGGCGCTGCAGGGATCTGACGCCATCCTCCTTCCTGCTTGCCTGCCCAGCACTTTCTGTCTGACGCAGCGCGACTGGATGACATCATCATTCAGCATGGCTGTTTCAGTGAGGAAGCTGCCGGGATGTGCTGTGGCTGCTGGGAACTTGCGGAGAGGTGAGTGGGTGTTGTGTTTGTGTCTCTGCCTGCCTGCATGTGTGTCACTGTGTGTGTGTGAGAGAGAGAGTGGTGCAGTGCTGTCTGTGTGTGGTGCTGTATGTGTGATAGTGGTGTTGTGTGTGTATTGGAGATGTTGGACATTGGCAATGATGTGGGTGATGGGGAGAAGGCAATGATGGTGGTGAGGGAGGCAATGATGGTGGTGCTGGGGGAGGCAATGATGATGGTGGTGGAAGGCAATGATGACGGTAGTGGGGGAGGCAATGATGATGGTGGTGGGGAGGCAATGATGGAGGTGTTGGAATGGGCATTGATGGGGTGGTGGGAGAGAAAGCAATGATGATTGTGGTGTAAAAGACAAAGATGGTAGTGGTGGAAAGGACAATGGTGGTGGGGGAGGAGACAATGTTGGACGTGGTGGGTGAGAAGGCAATGATGGAGGTGGTGGTGAGTACAATGATGGTGGTGGAGGGGGAGAACAATGATGGTGGTGGAGGGGGGCTGCATTATACCCTTTCAGGGGGACTGAATTATACCCTATGAGGGGCTACATTATATTTCTCTGGGGGCTGCATTATTCTCTCAGGGGGCTACATCATACTATATGAGGGGAGCTGCATTATGCCATATGAGGGGGCTACAGTATATTCTATGGGGGCTGCCTTATGAGGGGGTTGTATTATACTCTGAGGGTGCTACATTATATTCTGTGGAGGGGCTGCATTATATTATATGTGGGAGGCTGCATTCTCTCAGGGGGCTACATCATACTATATGAGGGGAGCTGCATTATGCCCTTTGGTGGGGCTACAGTATATTCTATGGGGGGCTGCCTTATGAGGGGGCTCATAATATTCTGTGTAGGGGCTGCATTATACTATATGTGGGGGGCTGCATTATGCCATATGAGGGTGCTACATTATATTCTATGGGGGGCTGCATTATACCTTATGAGGGGGTTGTATTATATTTTGGGGGTGCTGTATTATACCCTATGAGGGGGGCTGCATTATATTCCATGAGGGAGGCTACATTAAATTCTATGAGGGGGGCTACTTTATATTCTATGAGGGGGCTACCCCACCCCTGCTACATAATTAAGACGTGTACTACCTTATATTATACCCTGATATTAGCTTGTTTTACCACACAATTGACGGTCTTGTATTTATTTCTATTTAGCTACATAGTGGGCCCCAAGAATGATTTTCTCTGGTGGGCCCAAGGTGCTCCAGTCCGACACTGCTGATAACCTTACCCTGAGTGCACAGAGCAGAAGCCCAGGAAGCGCTGGAGTTGGACCTGGAAACAAAGAAGCTAAGAGGGAAGCATTAATAGGATTAAGAAAAAAAAGCTGTGCCCACTCTTCCATGGCACTAGCGCAAAAGAAAATCACCACTCCTGTGGTGAACTATAACTCCCAGCATGCCATAGGAGCTGCTGTACATGCCCACTGGGAGTGCCCATGAGGTGCCAGAACAGCAGAACCCCCTATAAGTGACCCCATTTTACAAACTACACCTCTCAATGAATTAATCTAGGGGTGCAGTGATCATATTGACACCACGGGTGTGTCACAGAATTTTATACCATTGAGCAGTGAAGAAAAAATAACTATGTTTTTACCATCAAAATTTAGTGTTAGCCCCAGATTTTACTAGAAGAGCAGAATCCCCCCTCAAGTGACACTTTGGAAATTATACCCTTTTGGGAATTTATGTACAGGTGAAGTGCTGCTTTTGACTCTATAGGTATTTTTCAAAAACAAGCAGCAGTGAATGTTGCTAAGTGAAAATTGCAAGCTCCCGCTGTAGTGACCAGTACGCTGTCGTGACCAATATGTTATGACCAGCTCATGCTTCTGGAGGCATGCACCCGTAAGTTAGGCGGTCTCTCATCGTTTCAGAAATGCCAAACGCGGACGCTATATGTGGTTTAGGTACACTGTGGGCAGAGGCGTAGCTAGGGGTTCAGCTCAGGGGGGGTGAAACATGTGAGTGGGCCCCTAACAGGCGGACATATCATTAGTGCAAACTATGCGGCAGCACATGGGCCCCAGAGTTAAGGGGCCTATTTCTACCTCTAAATAAGGTGCAATTTTGTATTTTTGGAAGTTCTTGGGCTGCAAAGGGCCCATATATTGTTCTTGCACATGGGCCCTTTTCTGTCTGTGTCCACCTGTGGCCCTTAACCAGGTAACCATGATTGTAACTACGGTGGGTATAGGGGAACCTCAGGAGATGACCGCACTGTTATTGAAAATAAATCTCTATACAATAACCAGCACTGATATCACCGCCATGCGGTAATACCATATAGTGGTAGATACCAGTCCTGCATGACATAGAGAGATCACAGTACAGTTATAGGTGGTGACTTACAGAGGACGTTCTTTCCGGTGGAGCCATTCACTTTTCCCATCTTTTCCACCTGGCCCAGACTGACAAACTGTGTATACTATTACTTCAACATTTTTCAGTCACCGCTCTGTGTATAGAGAGCGGCGGCTGTAACTGATGCCCCGGGACAGACTGACAGCCGCTACAGCACTATCTGCCACCCAGTAGTTAGGCTTCAATGCTTCGTAAGTGCCTACTTAATATTTAGGAGTCCCCCTATGTACAGTAATAATGGCCCCAGCATCGCTGATGAGAGCAGGAGGTCATGTGACGATTTTCTTCTATTGAGAGAAGTCAAACTTGTCTAGTCAACACGTGCAAATAGCAAACGTGGTCGCATGACCGCCTGATCACACCAGTGGTCTTGGGGTCTCATGATGCCAGGTGCACCCCATCATGATTTGGCAGTCTGTAGAGTGACTGCAGACAATTATCCCAAGCCTTTAATAACTTAAAGGGAACCTGTCACCCCCCCCAGGGCCTATTAAGGTAAAAGAGCCACCTTCTTCAGCACTAAGGCTGCATTCTGTGAAGGTGGCTCTTATGTTTTTTATCCCTAATAATGCTGAAATATTCACTTTTATACATTGTGCGCCATACCAGTATTGAGTCCGGGGGGTACGTTTTCTCCCCCTGACTCAGCCGCCTCGCAGCCGTTCATCATCCCACCGGACGGCACCTCCTTTCTGTCTTGTGCCGTCACCGGCGCTCTGCAATTATTTCTCGGGCATGCGCAGTGCGCGCTGCCCTGGAACTTATGTCAAGTGATGTAAGTAGATTGCACCAGCCCCGCAGTGTGAATAAATCATAACACACTGCGGGGCGGGATCTCGGTCCTCCGCTACACGCAGGCGCGATATCAGCACATCAGCTGATGTGAGTTCCAGGGCAGCGCACACGGCGCATGCCCGAAAAATGAGATCCCAGCCCAGGCATCGGCGCCCGGTGGGATGACGGACGGCTGGGAGGCGGTTGTGTCCGGGCACAAAAGACGTACCCCCCAGACTCAATACAGGTATGGCACGCAATTTATAAAAGTGAATATTTCAGCGTTATAAGGGATCAAAAACATAAGAGCCACCTTCACAGAATGCAGCCTTAGTGCTGCTGAAGGTGGCTGGCTCTATTACCTTAATAGGCCCTGGGGGGGGGGGTGACAGGTTCCCTTTAATAATTTAATTATAAGCAATTTATTCTTATAACATAGAATGCAGCCCATGGTTACTGTATTGTTATACTTGTTAGGGGGCAGACAGACGGGCGTATTTCTCATGTGAGGATCGCATCACAATCCTCGGACTGACCGTCGGCTCTCCTGACCTGAGACTGACAGTTGCATAGTAATCTATCATGCTGTCAAGCTTATGTCAGGAGAGGGGTCAGGGCCAGTCCGAGGATTGCAATGCGATCGTCGCATGAGTTATACAGTGTCTGCACCCTTATGTTAATACTTATCCTTGTTATAGTAATATTAACCTTCTTTGCTATGCATGTTGTACTAATACTTATAAAAGACCCAGCTCACAATAATAAAAAGCCCCCGACCTCCCCATCTCCAGCCCCCAAGACAGCAACTATTAGGGTATGTTTCCACGGGGCGTATTGCTTGGGTTTTTGCTGGGGATTGGACGCTGTGTACATCCACAGCATCAAAACCGCAGCTTCCAGATGTTACAGCATAGTGGAGGGGATTTTATGAAATCCCGTCTCCACTATGCGTACATAGATGCAGGTGGCAGACCTGCGTAACCGGACATGTGGCGCGTCTTTCTAGACAGCAGCGTGTCTATTTATCTTGTGGAGATGCTCCGTCTCCACAAGATAAATAAAACAGTCTATGAATAGGATGCGGTGATTCCACCTGTGTTCAATGAATATATGCGGAATCACCATGCGTACAACAGGGGGCAGCGCTTTGGGCAGAGCGGGGTATCTGCTGCGTCCAAAGCGCTGCCAATACACCTCGAGGACACATACCCTCACATATGATGGGAGTGCATATCTCATAAGATTAAACAGTATACTAATAATCAGCCCCCCAGTGCCCCCTCACCCACGTCAGCCCTCACAATACCCTCAAACTCTCCCATTCACCCCCAGTACCCTGTCCCCCTCCCACAATACCACCATCCTCTCTCTCACCCCCACAGTGCCCTGTCCCCCTGCACACCCACAATGACCCGCATCGTTTCACATTTACCCCACAGTGCCCTGTCCTCCTCTCCCACTTCAGCCCCCACAATACCACAATCCTCTCACATTCACCCCCACAGTGACCATGATAAGCCTAAATCGAATTACTCTAATAAATTCTATCCCCACTTACTGATGAAGTTTTCAGGCAGACAGTGAGGAGAACCAGGAAGTGTCCAGATGGACGCAAGGAGGGCACTAGGACCCAGCGTGCCTCAGCCAAACCAAGCGTGCACACACTGCACAGCCAGAAAGGAACTGCGGCTGCTGCTGCCAGCCAGGAAGAGATTCCTCTGGTGAGACCACATGCTCTCTGCACGGAGGGAGGCTCTGCAGCCGGCATTGTGCTGCTCTCCCGGTGGGCCCCTTCAGGTGACTGGGCCCGGGGCAATGGCCCCCTCTGCCCCCCCAGTAGCTACCCTACTGACTGTGGGGCTCAGAAGGGAGGGGGGAATTTGGATTTGGTAGTGCAGAATTTGCTGATTTTCTTTTAAAGGATGAGGAGCCATTTCGCTTTTCCACAGCCTTTGTACTACCAGTAATGTGGAAGCCCCCTATATTTCCGCAAACAGGTAATGAATCTGAGTGAGGACTTGCTTTTTTTGTGGCTTGAATTGAAGCTTTTATTGGGAACATTTTACATAACATTTGGGATCACATTTATCCAGCGCTCTATGCTGAGCACTTATACTACGGTTCCAAAGTTTAGGGTCACCCAGATACTTTTGTGTTTTCCATGAAATCTCGTACTTTTATTAATCAAATGAGTTGCCAAATGGATTGAAAATCTAGTCCAGACATTGACAAGGTTCGAAAAAAAGATTTTTATTTGAAATAATAATTTTCTCCTTCAAACTTTGCTTTCGTCAAAGAATGCTCACTTTGCAGCAATTACAGCATTGCAGACCTTTGGCATTCTAGCAGTTAATTTGCTGAGGCAATCTGGAGAAATTTCACCCCATGCTTCCAGAAGCCCCTCCCACAAGTTGGTTTGGCTTGATGGGCACTTTTTGCATCATACGGTCAAGCTGCTCCCACAACAGCTCAATGGGGCTGAGATCTGGTGACTGCGCTGGCCACTCCATTACAGATAGAATACCAGCTGCCTGCTTCTTCCCTAAATAGTTCTTGCATAATTTGGAGGTGTGCTTTGGATCATTGTCCTGTTGTAGGATGAAATTAGCTCCAATCAAGCGTTGTCCACAGGGTATAGCATGGCGTTGCAAAATGGAGTGATAGCCTTCCTTATTCAAAATCCCTTTTACCTTGTACAAATCTCCCAGCACCAAAGCAACCCCAGACCATCACATTACCTCCACCATGCTTGACAGATGGCGTTAGACACTCTTCCAGCATCTTTTCAGCACTTCTGCTTCTCACAAATGTTCTTCTGTGTGATCCAAACACCTCAAATTTGGATTCGTCTGTCTATAACACTTTTTTCCAATCTTCCTCTCTCCAATGTCTGTGTTCTTTTGCCCATATTAATCTTTTCCTTTTATTAGCCAGTCTCATATATGGCTTTTTCTTTGCCACTCTGCCCTGAAGGCCAGCATCCCATAGTTGCGTCATCACTGTAGACTTTGACACTGGCGTTTTGCGTGTACAATTTAATGAAGCTGCCAGTTGAGGACCTGTGAGGCGTCGATATATCAAACTACAGACTCTAATGTACTTGTCTTGTTGCTCAGTTGTGCAGCGGGGCCTCCCACTTCTCTTTCTACTCTGGTTAGCGCCTGTTTGTGCTCTCCTCTGAAGAGAGTAATGCACACCGTTGTAGGAAATCTTCAGTTTCATGGCAATTTCCCGCATTGGAATAGCCTTCATTTCTAAGAACAAGAATAGACTGTCGAGTTTCACATGAAAGTTCTTTTTTTCTGGTCATTTTGAGAATTTAATGGAACCAACAAATGTAATGCTCCAGATTCTCAACTAGCTCAAAGTAAGGTCAGGTTTATAGGTTCTCTAATCAGCCAAACTGTTTTCAGCTGTGCTAACATACTTGCACAAGGGTTTTCAAAGGTATTCTAACCATCCATTAGCCTTCTTACACAGTTAGCAAACACAAAGTGCCATAAGAACACTGGAGTGATGGTTGTTGGAAATGGGCCTCTATACACCTATGAAGATATGACATTACAAACCAGATGTTTGCAGCTAGAATAGTCATTTACCACATTTACAATGTATAGAGTGTATATCTGAATAATTTAATGTAAGCTTCATTGGAAAAAAAACTGTGCTTTTCTTTCAAAAATAAGAAAATTTATAAGTGACCCTAAACTTTGGAAGAGTAATGTACTTTGGGGTTTCCATCTAAATCTCTGAGTGCTGTGCTTCAGATGAAACCCCTGAGGGATCCATTCACTATAATTAGGCAACAAAGTTACACTGGACTGTCAAGGTGAAAATATATTTCTTATATATCTTTTTGTACTTTTATACTCTTATACTGTAAAACAATAAGTTTTCCCTATCTGCTAGCTAATGCATATGTAATTGTATTTAAAGATGGTCGCCAGAGTTCAGTTTCGTTTCAGGTTAGTGACCGAAGGGTTAAGCCATTTCCTCAGAAACGAAAGTTAAGGAATGTGAAGAAAAGGAGGAATCCACCAGAAGATGTCAGAACAAATCAGAAAGACTGGATGCTAGCTTAAACCCCGCCTAATGCACGCCTTCCCCTAACACTCAATATAGTATTGTGTATTTTAGAATAAAGCCAGTTGGTGTGACCGCTGCAGACATGTGTGGATGCACGGGGCATTAACTAAGTTTGAACCAGCTACCTGTCTGATTTATTCTTATCCGGTACCAGATGCCCTGCACACATATTAATTTGGAATGACTGGTGAATGAGGATTTAATTGTCATATTACGACCCCGACAATTTTGGCGCGACCAACGGGGGGCGTGGCCAGCGATCCGAGGCCCCCTGGACCCATGCCTGGATGTCTGTGGATGATACCCATAGTGGCTGACCTCGAGGACTGATCACCCTCCGTACGCGGTAAGTGGCGATCATGTACACTGTATATGTCACACTTGTTAGTGTCTCAGCCGTTATTGGTTTGTCTGTAGTCTCTTTGGGTCCGGGAGGTGAATGATCGAGTGGTGAGATCAAACGGTGATCCTGTGCCACGCTCTGAACCGGCAACTGAGAGACGTCGCATCCTGTGCGACCTCTGTACACCACACCTCCTTTACCGGTCATTGTACTCCATTCAACCATCCTACCCGTGACTATTGTCTAGTAGTGAAGTGGACTGAAAAATTGAGCCAGTTGTAGATTGTGGGGCGGCTTAGAGAAGGGATAGGAGACGCAGCCTCTGTGATATTGTGCTGACAGGTAAATAAGGCGTTCCGTGAGGGGACCACCTGTCCAGGCAGGTAACTAAGGCGTTCCGTGAGGGGACCACCTGTCCAGTTAGGTAACCTAAGACGTTCCGTGAGGGGACCACCTATATTTTTGTGGAGGGGTCTCATTAGGAGGCTGCCTCCCGACTGTTTGGGATATCGTGGCAGGATAGTCTGTAATCACTGTTGTTCAGGTTAGGGACGGAAATATTGAG
Source organism: Ranitomeya variabilis (assembly GCF_051348905.1). Classification (NCBI taxonomy): domain Eukaryota; kingdom Metazoa; phylum Chordata; class Amphibia; order Anura; family Dendrobatidae; genus Ranitomeya; species Ranitomeya variabilis. The sequence continues at coordinate 154,353,628 of NC_135235.1, read as the reverse complement.
CGCGAGGCTCTTTTCCTAGTACGTCGAACGTGAGGCTCCGTACTGTGGAACTCAGTGTTGAAGATCGCTGCCAGTGGCCTACTGCAGGAGGCCATAGTATCCTGGGAGCCAAGCTGCGTATCTTAAAGTAGAAGTCCGTGCCCCACAAGTTAGATGAGGATGCCGTGGAAGTCAAGACAATGGTCACGGGAGGGCAAGAGACAGTCAAGAAGCTTATCTGCGAGTTGCGCGAAGCTTAAAGAACAAAGGATGAAGATAGGTTGATGGAGAGGAAGGATCAGACAATATAGCACCCGTATTTGGTTATAAAATGCCTTTGAACTGTGATCTTACAGATTGTAAAATGGCCGCCGTGCCACTGATGATGAAAATGCAGTCCCAGCCAGCGCCCTGTAATGGCGGCAGAAAGATCTCCAGAAGCGTAGGTGTGTCCTGTTTCTGTTGTGCAGAATCCAACCTGGGTGGAGACCTGCCTTGTGTGTGCGTACGGACCGTCCTTGGGGCTCCGCCCAGACCACGGACGATTATAGGAAAGTTTTGTAGAAATTAGGTCTGAAAACTGCTGTAATTTGTGACTGTAGAAGATACGGAGCTTTGTATCAGTGCTGTGTACTGTAGGGGAGGGGCTGAGCAGACCGCTGCGAGCTTCTCTTTTCTCCTTATCTGCGCTACGTGCTGGAGAAAGGGGGGTATAGAGTTGGGCTCTTGCTCTCCCTTCAGGGCTGTGGAATGCAGTGATTTTTTCTTATCTCCGCGTTACTAGATGGGAGGGGCTGAGTGAGCCCCTGCGCTATTTGCTTGCAATTTTTCCCCTCGGCGCTGTGGGCTACGGGGGAGGGGGGGGGGCATGTATTGCATTCTAAGTTTTCTCTGTCCTTGGTACAGTACACACAGAGATTTATGTTTAAAGCAATAAGTACTGTATGAAATTGAAAGTGAAATAGACCTGCCTAGTCTTAGATGAAAACTTGTAAGTAATTGAAAGATTGGTAAAAGGCACCAATATATCCTGGATTGCCGAGAAGTTCTATGGGCGTCTTATGGTAGTGTTTGAAGATCTGGGATTCCCATTGTAATAAAAAGCCCATTCATACCTTTTTGTAGTAGATCCGATATTGGGATTTCCACTCCGGATGATGCATTGCAAATAGTAAAAGGTTTTCAAAAGAATTTAGTCCAGCAGGAAAGGAAGGGTTAAATCAGCAGCGCTTCTTACTGTCTATGTAACAGACTCTAGTTTCTGCCTCCTCCCTTCGTACACGTGAGTCCAGCTTCACATTCCAATACGCCTTTAACCCCGTATGGGAATTTCATTATCTCCCCAGCCCCGCCATGCAAATTCTCAGATCAAGAGCTTGTTTTAATTAGAGTAGATGACAGACCCAATAAATATACTCTTATAAAACCTATCCCTGTGGGACCTTTCCCTGAAGTTACTGCTCAGTTCGTAATCTTTTCTATATGTTCGGTAAATTTACTGGGGGCAGATTTATTATTACAGTTCTGCTCCAGGATATAATTCCAAGATGATGGTCAGATGGTCCTTGCGTTATATAACTCCTATGCAGATGAATATAAAGAGATGTGTATCCTACTTGCCCTTCCCACAGTTATGATGGTCCTGATAGACCCAGATTCTCCCCCAATAATGCCTGTAGAACCAGTAAAAGTGTTTCTCAAACCTGGTGCTCCTTTTCCCAAAGTCCATCAGTACCCTTTGAAACATGATCAGGAGCAGTGTCTCAAGGGGCAAATGCAAATGTTATTCGATAATGGTGCCCTGATACCCTGTGTTTCCCCATGTAACACACCCGTGTTTCCCGTTAAGAAAAAAAGGGGGCCCATCCATAGCCCAAGAGTGCCAGGCCTACCTTGCCACTTATGGCCCCTTGCGCCCAGGAGATGCTATGTCCACCCAAAGAGGGAATTTGCCCTGTGATATAGTGCTACACATTGCAGGCCCCGTATATGATTACAAGACACCCGAGCACTGCCGTACAGTATTGCAGACTGCCTTGCAGACAGAGCTCACCTATGCAGGGCATGCTACAGGTGTGCTGACTCAGCTTCATGGAGACAAACAGAGACCTGTTGCTTATTACAGCGGCCGCCTGGGTACGGTGGCAAGAGGAAGCCCCTTCTGTGTTCGGGCCGTGTTGTCTGTCCAGCTGTTGCTACACAAGTCTTCAGAGATTGTTTTGGATTACCCACTGATGGTCCACACCCCACACGATGTATATAGTATCTTTAACCAGGTACAATCTAGCCACATATGTCCATGGCTGGACAGCTGCGACTTCGGTGTGCTATTCTCATGCCTACTAATGTGACTTTGAAAAGGTGCACTGTTCTGAACCCCGCTACTCTTCTCCTAGTTCCCCTGGATCCAAAGGGGGGAGGAGTAGGTGACATGAGCAAGGACACTCTTTTTTCTTTTTCTTTTAAGAATGGATCCAGAGGAACAAGATTAGGTTTCCAAACCACATGATTGTCTAGAATTGATGTCTCAGGAAACGGCTGGTCTCTAGTGTGCCCATTCTAATGCTGATTTTGAGCTTTTTGTAGATGGATCCCGTCACCAAGATGACCAAGGACGCTTCTGTACCAGATATGCTGTGGTCTCAGAACATGAGATAATCAAGGTAGAGTCAATGCCAGCTCATATGTCTGCACAAGAAGCAGAGCAAACTAGCAGAAGGTAAGACTGTAAATATCTACACTGATTCCAGGTATGCTTTTGGCATTACACACGGTTATGGGCCTATCTGGAGAGCCAGGGCTTTCCTGACAGCAAATGGCCACCCCTTTAAACATGCTGAGGCAGTCCAGCAACTTATGAATGCACTACAGTTTCCCACCTAAGCAGGCATCATAAAGGTAAAGGCACATAGCAAAGGCACTGATGAACGGACGAAGGGTAACGCACTGGCAGACCAGGCTGCCAAGAAAGCAGCAAGCACTCCTGTAGCCTCTAGAGTACATCACCTAGACACCCCACCATCTCCACTTGTGTTGAAAGACATCTTAGCCCGGTTACAAAAACAGGCAAGTAAGGAGGAGAAAAATAGGTGGCAAAGGATAGGGGCTTGCTCTGATACCGTTACCGGACTATGGGGGAGGGGTGAAAAGGTCTGCCTACCACAGGTACTGTACCCAATGATGGCACAGGTTCTGCACAGGAATGTGCACCACTCGAAGACGGCCATGTGTGACACCCTACAGAAACAACGGATTGCCCCCGAGTTTTCCACCTGCGCAGAAAGGCAGGTACAGAGCTGCATGATATGTGTCACACATAATCAGAGTAGGACAGTGAAAACCCCATCCAAACACACTCCCCGGCCCCTTTAACCAATTCCAGAGACTGCAGATTGATTAAATTCAGTTACCCAGGGTAGGGACGTATGAGTATGTGTTGGTCTGCATTGATTTATTTTCAGGTTGGCCAGAAGCCTACCCAGTTGACAAAGCTACGGCTAAGACAACGGCGAAGACACTGATGGCTGAGATCATATGCAGGTATGGAGTTCCTGAAGTCATTGAAAGCGATCGGAGTTCCCATTTTACTGGAGAGATCATGTCAGAGGTAATGGCAGCACTGGGGGTAAGTCAAGCATTGCATACTCCATCCACAGAGTAGTGGAAAAGTGGAGAGACTAAATGGAGCTCTTAAGCTTAAAATCCAGAAGGCAATGGCAGAGACTGGTAAACCATGGACAGAATGCCTTCCTCTAGCTTTGTTTTCAGTAAGATATACCCCAAACAGGAAGACGGGACAGTCACCGTATGAGATTCTGTTTGGCAGGAGCCCCAATCTTGAATGTTTCTTTCCACAACAGTTGCAGCTCAAGTACCAGGACTTGACTAGCTATGTGCAGGCCTTACATGGACACCTTGCCAGAGTGCATTTAACCGTTTTCAGTTCTCTTCCAGACCCAGACAAGGTTCCTGGACACCATCCCTTTGTGCCAGGAGACCTGGTGTATGTGAAAAAGTTTGTGCAGAGATTGTCTCCAGCCAAGATTTGAAGGACTTCACACGGTGATCCTGGTCACCCCCACTGCAGTAAAACTTGAAGGAAAGAGCACCTGGATCCACGCCTCACACTGTAAAAGAGACTGTTGTTTTTGATCCTGGAACTGAGGGCCATCCTCGCCCCTACCTTCTCGGCCCCTAATGTAAATGAAAATACTAAGGTCCCACTATTCTCTGGATAAACCTGACAGCCCCGGTGAATATCTGGCGATTTGATTTCTGTGATGTAGTCAAGTGTCCCGAGACTGAACGGGTGGTAGAGGAGATCATCCAGTTTTATATGTGTGTTACCAGAAATGACAACAATAACTGTTATTATTAGACAGATGCTGCCTGGAATACGGGAGACGATTGGGGATATAAACCTAGTGAAGCCATGTTCCCAAGGATGGGACGGGTAGGAGTCTTCGTGAGAGAATGCATCTAACAGCCCTTCTGCAATCACTTAGGGGCTGTAAATGGGGTAAAAGCTGTCACCCCCTCCTCCTGAATCTTGAAAACCCCCAATCTGCTGATCTGCAGACGTTCGTATTAGGAAGGCATTATAATTATGTATTTAGTAGTGGATACCATGGGAATTTAGGCCATATACAGCTCCAGGATATTAGCTCTAGACCAACCAAGGCCCCTGTTACCAGTACACCTAAAACAGGCCCAGGTGAGCGTTTGCAAAATGTAGTTAATGAAGTGATCCCCATTCCAGGTCTCAGTTGGCAAGAGGTTTTCTCCATAGAAACACAAACAGCCCCAAGGAAAAACCTATGGTTAGAATGGGTGAGATACAATGTAAGAGTCCAGAATATCTCTGTAGGATGTATTGCTTGTGCTGCTGCGAATACGCATCTATACACACATGCATTGCTTTTTCCTGATGACAACACCACTGCCTGTGTCATGAATTTGTTGAAAGGTTTGAAGCCCACTGATTGCCCAGATTATGTCCCACTGATTCATGAGAAACCTAGACTAAAGGTCCCAGGAGAAGTAACCGTATTAGCTGACAATTACACCTGCTACAATTCCTATAACACTACAGGTACACCAGTAGGGATCTTCGAGACAGGTTTCTGCAGGGAGAACAGTTCTTTAGATACTGACTTGCTAATCAAACATACACATTATATGTACGACATTTATTGGTTATGTGGGGATGGTAAGCTCCGTCCTAGGTTGCCTAATGCCTGGATAGGCCAATGCACCCTTGTTAAACTAGCCATGCAGTTCAAAATTTTACCTTGGGATCCAAAGATACCTGATGAACCTACCAGAAAGAGGAGAAGTCTCGATCAGCTCCATATGAGTTATGAAGAAGATCCACTAGTATATATTGATGCCATTGGGGTGCCAAGGGGGGTGCCTGACCAGTTTTAAAGCCCAGAACCAGATTTATGCCGGCATTGCTTCTATAATCCCACAGGTGCAGATTAATAAAAATGTTGAATGGATCAAATATATATATTACAGTGAACAAAGATTTGTCAATTATAGCTGTGATGCCTTCCAGGGTATAGTTGAGGATTTGGGCCCTAACACTTGTATGACCCGTGCTGCAACCCGACCTAAGAGAATTACACTGAATCCTGTCCAGACAAGATCACATGCAGTGATATAAGAAGCTGACACAGGATTGTGGTTGGCGGATAGTGGGGACATTAACTTTTAGGAGTAGGCTGACAGTAATCCTTTTGGGAAGGAGCTGTAGACCAGCATGTCATGTCGCCCCCACCACCAGAGAACCAACCACATCAGGTAGGGTAAGACAGATACAGGAGTATTATCCCTGGAGGCCCTCTGACTAGCTAGCTACGCAAAAACATTTGGCTGACCCTGAGAACCAACCTTTCCCATTTTTCAGATAAAGACAATATGATGGACGTATAAGTGCACCTAGGCAGGCCTAGGTAGTTAGTGAGCACGAAAACAGGTGACGTGCTAGGACGCAAATTAAGATTTTCTACAGATGTGACAAAGGAGAGAGTGTAGAGCTATACTTTGGATGGTTACAGCTGAAATGGGAAGACATGGAAAACAGTCCCATAAACCCACTTGATGTTAGAGTATTGGTAAATACATTCATTGACGGTATGACCAAAGACATACGAGACGAAATATAGACAGCCAGACCTGAATGGCAAAATGTAGATCCGAAAGACCTGAAGGTTTCTAAAGAAGTTGAACAAATTAGGACAATAAGACGACGTGTCATGTATGCTGGAGCAGACACATCTTTCTTCTCCAGTTGGTTAGGTGGGATCAAGGGATTCCTTCAATAAGTTTGTTTAGTACTAATTGCCCTCCTTGTAAGTGGATCGATAATTTTCTGTTGTGTTATTCTTTGTACAAAAAGGTTATTGCCAAAGCAACTCTGACTGGCACCGTCCTCAATCAAGAAGAAGACCCACCAGAGTACAATGGTACTGATACAGGGGAGATCCCGAAGTACATTCCTCTCAAGAGAGTAGATAAAATCCCCCATTCTCAGATGATGCCAAGGGATCTAGTTTAGGGACAGTGGGAGAACTCCATGTGAGGTTAGTGAAGGGTTCAGCTGCCTGGAGGCCTCTCGCTAGGGGAGAGTTTCTGAGGTGTCTGGATGAAGAAATCCACCTCCCCTTTTCCCATCACATGGACAGTCTCGAAGGATCTTTCTTTAAGGGAAAAACTTAGTGTTTAGGGGGGATTGTCAAGGTGAAAATATATTTCTTATATATCTTTTTGTACTTTTATACTCTTATACTGTAAAACAATAAGTTTTCCCTATCTGCTAGCTAATGCATATGTAATTGTATTTAAAGATGGTCGCCAGAGTTCAGTTTCGTTTCAGGTTAGTGACCGAAGGGTTAAGCCATTTCCTCAGAAACGAAAGTTAAGGAATGTGAAGAAAAGGAGGAATCCACCAGAAGACGTCAGAACAAATCAGAAAGACTGGATGCTAGCTTAAACCCCGCCTAATGCACGCCTTCCCCTAACACTCAATATAGTATTGTGTATTTTAGAATAAAGCCAGTTGGTGTGACCGCTGCAGACATGTGTGGATGCACGGGGCATTAACTAAGTTTGAACCAGCTACCTGTCTGATTTATTCTTATCCGGTACCAGATGCCCTGCACACATATTAATTTGGAATGACTGGTGAATGAGGATTTAATTGTCGTATTACGACCCCGACAGACTGTCTGGCCTCTGTTCAGCAGTGTCCTTCTTTTCAGAAGTGCACAAAACTGTGGCCGAAGGCACTTTTGTGCATGCCTAAAAAGACGGACATTGCTGGATCACAGGCCAGATGGTGTCCACAGTGCTTCCATCTGCCTCATTATAGGGAATCTTCCGCTGGGGATTCTGTCTGAATCACATATTTCAGAGATTTACACGGAAACCCCAGTGTCAGCGCTCAAAGCAGGGCACAGGATAAATTTGCAATCTTTGGGAGGCAGAATGAAAAAAATGAACAGTAGGTGAAGAATTGGTTTTATTTATTTTTTACGCTGTTCTTCGTCTGGTATAAATGATTAGTTCACTTTATTATTTGGGTCGTGCGATCACAGCGATACTAGATTTATATCGGGTTGTTATGTTTGGCTGCTGTCACACACCAAAAGACACTTTTTATTGCAAAAAATAGTTTTTGCATCATCACATTTTGAGAACTATAATTTTCCCATATTTTGGCCCACAAAGTCATATGATGGCTTGTTTTTTGCAGGACGAGTTGACGTTTTTATTGGCATCATTTTCGGGCACATGACATTTTTTGATCGCTTTCTATTCTGATTTTTGTGAGGCAGAACTAACAAAAACCAGCAATTCAGGAATTTCTTTTGAGGGGGGTTTATGCTGTTCCATGTGTGGTAAAACTGATAAGGCAGTTTTATTCTTTGGGACAGTGCGATTACAGCGATACCTCATTTATATAGTTTTTTTTTATCTTTTGGTGCTTTGGTGCTTTTTTACAATAAAAACTATTTTATAGAAAAAAATATTATTTTTGGCATATTGTGAGAGCTATAACTTTTTTATTTAGTTAGGGATGGAATTGATATACAGACGGAAAATCACAATATTAGCTGAGGTCATCATGGACAAGACACTAGGAGATTCAGAATAAAGGCTAGAATAAGTATGTAACCAGGGAAATAAACTTGTAACTCCCAGCTAGAAGCAGCTACTGGTCTCTTAAACAGGGATTGGTCTTGCCTAATAATAATCTAATATATTATAAAGCTGAATGTGTGTGTGTGTGTGTGTGTGTGTGTGTGTGTGTGTGTGTGTGTGTGTGTGTGTGTGTGTGTGTGTGTGTGTGTGTGTGTGTGTGTGTGTGTGTGTGTGTGTGTGTGTGTGTGTGTGTGTGTTTGTCCGGGATTGGCAACTGCACCGTCGCAGCTACAGCCACAAAATTTTGCACGGTCACACGTCTGGACCCCGAGAGCGTCATAGGCTATGTTGTGAGGCGGAATTTTAACCCCGTGCATTCCAATTCACCAGACAATTTTGCCCTATCTACATAATGGGGAAAAAGTGAAAGGAGAAGTGTTGGAGGCAAATTGACAGCTGCCAGATGTGAACAAGGGGGACTTAAAGAATGAGAGCGATGGTGCCAAAGAGTATATACCATACAGTTGCTAAGGTGGGGCCCAGACAGGGGATACTCACCACACACGGGGATATGAACACACACCAAAAATGCGCCACACACTACCACGTGCTTGAACACATATATCACCCTCGGCACACATTTCGCCACACATACACCAACCTCCCACATAAAAGTCGAAACACAAAAGTCGCCACTCAAAACTCGCCACGCACAAAATTCGCCACATGCAAAACTCGACACATGCTAAACTAGGCTCACGCAAAACTTGCCACACGTGCAAAAATCACCTCATGGAAAACTCGCCACATGCAAAACTTGCACACGCAGAAAAATTGCCACAGGCTCAAAAGTTGCAACACATGCAAAAGTTGCCTCACACAAAACTTGCACATACTCAAAACGCACCACACATAAAACTCGCCATACGCAAAACTCACCATGCGCAAAACTTGCTGCACACAACTTGCTACACTAACCTGTCACTTGCAACTTGACACACAAAAAGTTGCTACACGCATTTCGCCACACAAAACTCATCTCACAAAAGTCGCTACATGCATGTCGCCACACGCAACTCATCACACACAACTTGACACATGAAATTCGCCCTAAAACACACACAAGTCTGGTATTATCCTTCAAAAATAAAAATCTGATTAATAAGCAGACAAACTACAAGAGCAACAAATGTACCATATAGGAAATACGGCAGCTGTCAGTCACATGACCTGTCTATTATGTGTATGTGTGAGCTAATATATACTGCTGGGGGGGAGGGCTTCCTGTTGGCTGGGGATTTATCAGGCTGCCAATTTAGCTTACAAATACTGAGGTAAAAATACTGAGCAAATAACATGTGAACGAGGTCTAAAACAGGAGGAGATGACATACAGATATATACAGGTCCTTCTCAAAAAATTAGCATATAGTGTTAAATTTCATTATTTACCATAATGTAATGATTACAATTAAACTTTCATATATTATAGATTCATTATCCACCAACTGAAATTTGTCAGGTCTTTTATTGTTTTAATACTGATGATTTTGGCCTACAACTCCTGATAACCCAAAAAACCTGTCTCAATAAATTAGCATATCAAGAAAAGGTTCTCTAAATGACCTATTACCCTAATCTTCTGAATCAACTAATTAACTCTAAACACATGCAAAAGATACCTGAGGCTTTTAAAAACTCCCTGCCTGGTTCATTACTCAAAACCCCCATCATGGGTAAGACTAGCGACCTGACAGATGTCAAGAAGGCCATCATTGACACCCTCAAGCAAGATGGTAAGACCCAGAAAGAAATTTCTCAACAAATAGGCTGTTCCCAGAGTGCTGTATCAAGGCACCTCAATGGTAAGTCTGTTGGAAGGAAACAATGTGGCAGAAAACGCTGTACAACGAGAAGAGGTGACCGGACCCTGAGGAAGATTGTGGAGAAGGACCGATTCCAGACCTTGGGGAACCTGAGGAAGCAGTGGACTGAGTCTGGTGTGGAAAGGCGTGTGCAGGAAATGGGCTACAGGTGCCGCATTCCCCAGGTAAAGCCACTTTTGAACCATAAACAGCGGCAGAAGCGCCTGACCTGGGCTACAGAGAAGCAGCACTGGACTGTTGCTAAGTGGTCCCAAGTACTTTTTTCTGATGAAAGCAAATTTTGCATGTCATTCGGAAATCAAGGTGCCAGAGTCTGGAGGAAGACTGGGGAGAAGGAAATGCCAAAATGCCTGAAGTCCAGTGTCAAGTACCCACAGTCAGTGATGGTGTGGGGTGCCATGTCAGCTGCTGGTGTTGGTCCACTGTGTTTCATCAAGGGCAGGGTCAATGCAGCTAGCTATCAGGAGATTTTGGAGCACTTCATGCTTCCATCGGCTGAAATGCTTTATGGAGATGAAGATTTCATTTTTCAGCACGACCTGGCACCTGCTCACAGTGCCAAAACCACTGGTAAATGGTTTACTGACCATGGTATTACTGTGCTCAATTGGCCTGCCAACTCTCCTGACCTGAACCCCATAGAGAATCTGTGGGATATTGTGAAGAGAAAGTTGAGAGACGCAAGACCCAACACTCTGGATGAGCTTAAGGCCGCTATTGAAGCATCCTGGGCCTCCATAACATCTCAGCAGTGCCACAGGCTGATTGCCTCCATGCCACGCCGCATTGAAGCAGTCATTTCTGCCAAAGGATTCCCGACCAAGTATTGAGTGCATAACTGAACATTATTATTTGATGGTTTTTTTGTTTGTTATTAAAAAACACTTTTATTTGATTGGACGGGTGAAATATGCTAATTTATTGAGACAGGTTTTTTGGGTTATCAGGAGTTGTAGGCCAAAATCATCAGTATTAAAACAATAAAAGACCTGACAAATTTCAGTTGGTGGATAATGAATCTATAATATATGAAAGTTTAATTGTAATCATTACATTATGGTAAATAATGAAATTTAACACTATATGCTAATTTTTTGAGAAGGACCTGTACTATATACAGGAGGAGATGACACACAGGTATATACTATATACAGGGGAGATGACACACAGGTATATACTATATGCAGGAGATGACATACAGGTATATACTATATAAAGGAGGAGATGACACACAGATATATACTATATACAGGAGCAGATGACACACAGATATATACTATATACAGGAGGAGGTGACATACAGGTACATGCTATATACAGAGGAGATGACACACAGGTATATACTATATACAGAAGCAGATGACACACAGATATATACTATATACAGGAGATGACATACAGGTATATACTATGTACAGGGGAGATGACACACAGGTATATACTATATACAGGAGGAGATGACACACAGGTATATACTATATACAGGAGGAGATGACATACAGTTATCTACTATATACAGGAGGAGATGACATACAGGTATATATTATATACAGGAGGAGATGACATACAGGTATAAACTATATACAGGAGGAGATGACACACAGGTATATACTATATACAGGAGTAAATGACATACAGGTATATACTATGTAAAAGAGAAGATCACACATGGGTATATACAGGAGGAGATGACATACAGTAGGTATATACTATATATAGGAGGAGATGACATACAGGTATATACTATATACAGAAGAGATTACATACAGGTATATACTATATACAGGAGGAGATGGCATACAGGTACATACTATATACAGAGGAGATGACACACAGGTATATACTATATACAGAAGCAGATGACACACAGATATATACTATATACAGGAGGAGATGACACACAGGTATATACTATATACAGGGGAGATGACACACAGGTATATACTATATACAGGAGATGACATACAGGTATATACTATATACAGGAGGAGATGACACACATATATACTATATACAGGAGCAGATGACACACAGATATATACTTTATACAGGAGGAGGTGACATACAGGTACATACTATATACAGAGGAGATGACACACATGTATATACTATATACAGAAGCAGATGACACACAGATATATACTATATACAGGAGGAGATGACATACAGGTATATACTATGTACAGGGGAGATGACACACAGGTATATACTATATCCAGGAGGAGATGACACAGGTATATACTATATAAAGGAGGAGATGACATACAGTTATCTACTATATACAGGAGGAGATGACACACAGGTATATACTATATACAGGAGGAGATGACATACAGGTATAAACTATATACAGGAGGAGATGACACAGAGGTATATACTATATACAAGAGGAGATGACATACAGGTATAAACTATATACAGGATGAGATGACACAGGTATATACTAAATACAGGAGGAAATGACATACAGGTATATACTATATAAAAGAGAAGATGACACATGGGTATATACAGGAGGAGATGACATACAGTAGGTATATACTATATATAGGAGGAGATGACATACAGGTATATACTATATACAGAAGAGATTACATACAGGTATATACTATATACAGGAGGAGATGACATACAGGTACATACTATATACAGAGGAGATGACACACAGGTATATACTATATACAGAAGCAGATGACACACAGATATATACTATATACAGGAGGAGATGACATACAGGAATATACTTTATACAGGGGAGATGACACACAGGTATATACTATATACAGGAGCAGATGACACACAGGTATATACTATATACAGGAGGAAATGACATACAGGTATATACTATATAAAAGAGGAGATGACACATGGGTATATACAGGAGGAGATGACATACAGTAGGTATATACTATATACAGGGAAGATGACATACAGGTATATACTATATATAGGAGGAGATGACATACAGGTATATACTATATACAGAAGAGATTACATACAGGTATATACTATATACAGGAGGAGATGACATACAGGTATATACTATATACAGGGGAGATGACACACAGGTATATACTATATACAGGAGCAGATGACACACAGGTATATACTATATACAGGAGGAGATGACTTATAGGTATATACTATATACAGGAGGAGATGACATACAGGTATATGCAGCGCCCCAGAGTCCTGGTCGTTGCAGTACTGTGGCTCCGCCACTATGGGGAGCCATGGTGCGTCCGATGGCACTGAAGGAGTTCATCTGATCAGGTATCACAGACACCAATACATTTCACAGCCGGGCCTCCGGGGGGAGCTAAGGGTTCTATTCATTAGGCCACTCCCCACCATAGTGGGTAAACTGGGGGTCAGGCAGGAAGTTAGATCAGAAAGCTGACTGGATTGGACGAAGCAACACCTAGTGGCAGAGGGTGTTGTGGAGGAAGAGACAGTAGGGTCTCTGTCAGGGGTGGGATCCTGACAGAGGCTTGGCATTGAAAAGAACGTAACGGGTCCGCGCCAGCTCCGGGAAGCGGCGGGACCCAAGAAAGGACTAGAAGCGAGATAGATTGTGCTGAGTGAGAAACGAGATCAAGCAATAGGAGAATTCCAGTAGGGGTCGTGCTGTAAGACCGGAGCAACACCCTACTGAGGCGCACTACCGGTGGCCGGAACGCCGAGGGAGTATTATAACATTCAGCTTCAAGCAATACTCTAAACAGCGGCAGGACAGTCAGTTTAAGACGGGCTGTCTAACACATATCACCTATGAAGTCTTGGGAGGCAATTGCGGGAGAGGGGCGTCTCTAGGGTCCCGGAAGAACTCCAGGCCTATCCGACAAACGGGTGCCGTTCTAACTGTAACATCAGGAAGGGACGGAAGATTAGAAGAACATCATTTAATCGAGTTGTGAGGGAACTTAAGAAACAGACACAACGGTTGTGGGGTACTTTCCGTAAGCACAGCAGGGAAGGACTACAACACATAGCGCTAAGAAGGAAGGCACTGATTTCCACCTGTGAAGTGAACTCTGGAGGTGCCATTGGACCGGCCGGACTTGCGCAGCCTGGTGAACCGTATTCTGGACTGAGGACTCAGAGATCTCCAGTAAAGAGGTAAAGAGACTGCAACCTGGTGTCCTCGTTATTACCGCGACCTGCACCCCACAACTGCACCGTTACAACACCACTTATTGCACTGGACGTCCCCCACTGACAGACAGGGCCACGGACCGGGTCTAGCCACCGTGACAACCCCAGAGCAGAGACCCAGAGGCCCGGCTCCGGGTACCCCTCGGCCCTGCGGCGGTGTGGGGGCGCTCCAAGCTTGGCGTCACGAACAGGATCTACTTAAGCCTGAAGAATCGGGTCATGTGTGCCTTGGAACTGTGATTTATTGTGCTTGGATTGTACTTTATTGCAAAGACTGTGCTGCGCCATTTACCGCCAAAAGTTCCTGCCAAAAACGGCCGCCATTGCTACGCCAGAGAAGCAGGAGGGCGTGCCATGGGAGGAGACTACCAAAGTGGCGCCAGAAGCGGTGATCGCCCCCTGCGCCTCTTGTTGCAAAGCGATGACCTGCCTCAAAGCAGAGAACCGCCCCCTGACCTGCGATGGCGGGAACGAGGTAAAGGAGGAGCTCGACCTTGGAGAAATGGCAGGGTCAGATGCATGCCTTGCCCTCGAATGCCGGACAGCGACGATGAACAGCGGGGGCCCGAACAACGGCGAGGTGAACCCGGCTTGTCCTCATCCATCAGAAGAGGACCCGCGTCCACCGCAGCGGGGGGACCTGAGTTCCTCGGAGCCGGTAGCGGAGCTGAGCCTACCTATCCCGATCCCGGAACTAGCCGAAGAAGAGCTATGGGGAGCGGAGCCGTATCCAGAGACTGCCGGGGAGGAGCCGCGGTCCGGGCTGCAGCCGACTCCAGCGTCCTCGTTAAGGGAACGGACCGACATCGGTGGAATCACATCAGACGCAGGTATAGAAAGCGTCCCTGCTCCCCCGACCGATCTCGATCCTGCGATCGATCCTCGCCCCCACAATAACCGTTTCCTTTTTGCGGGGCTAGGGGTATTATCCCCCAGCGCAACGGGGAGATTGATACCTCTGCCACCGACCCAGACGGGGGAGTTCGTAGATGTGAGCCCGGAGGGAGTTATCCTCCGGTGGGAGGCCCCCCGAATTGGACTGGATGGAGTCCGGCGAGAAGGTCACACCATTGCCGTGCTGAATTGGTAACAATATAAGCGGTACTTGATTCTACAATGGAAAGACTGGAAAGAAAGGGAACAAACTACCGCTGCATCAGCCGTGGACCAAGGGCTGAAGCCTGCACGGTCGGGAGGTGTCCACCATCAGCTGTTGTTTAGCAACCTCCCACGGCCACATGAGGAACAATAAACCTCGATACCATGAATCTGTAAATAGTTACTGTTTTCTGTTGGGCTGCTAAACCCGTTCAGGGTAAACTCTTAAAGGGATCCCTTTGTTGACCCGGGATCCCTATTGTTTGTTTTTGTTACCAAAAGTTTTGCACAAGTTTAAAAAAAAACTGCTGAATCATGAACAGTGCATGATCCGAACTCTTTTGTATATAGTTTGCACCTTATTAAAGGCGCTCCCTACTGGTTTTACTTAAACAAGGACTCTTTGCGAAGATACCGCACTGGAACCTTTGATGAGTATGGACTGGTAGTTTGAGAAGATGTGCTACCTCACAGAGATTTGGTCCCCTCTTAAAGGGGATGTTCATTTGTTGCACGTAAATGGTGATATTGCTTTAAGACCGGTAGCAATAATGTCAATGGAAGAAAATGCTGATAATATTTACATGTAAAAGTTATATGTATGCCATTAGTTAATTGTAAAGGAATGCTGATAATGTTCTCTGAAAGAAAAAGTAAAAGGAAGTAATGAGAAAGTTTAATGTTGTGAAAAGAAGATAGTTGATAATGTTGATAAGAAAAAGGGGGGGGGATAGAAGGTAAACCCTGCGTCCCCCATCGAAAGTTAGTAATGTGTTACTAAGGACAGAAAGTGAACCCGTAAGGGTTAGTGGGTGAGTCCTTATAGGAGCCAAGTAGAGCCGGCTCAGTGTTCTCAAACTGAAAGAAAAGTTATGTTCTATACTGTGTATAGTAGTTGAAAAGGCAGTAGTCCCTGGCTGAACGGGGCGGTCCTGTAACAGAAAGGAGAGGCAGTAGGTCTGGTGCCGATAGGACAGGCGGTCCTGCAGATCCAAAGTAGGAGAATGAAAAAGTTAAAGTGCCTTATAATGTGATTATAGGAAGGTCTTTAGTGGATTTAGAGTGTGGGTCCTTAAAGGCAATGTTAAATTATTGTTCAACAATTTTGCACTTAAGTAGAATGCCCGGTTGGGTAACAGAAGTAAATTATAGCATGTAGCTATGATATTTTTGCCATGTTTGTAACGTTCAAGTGTCCTTACCTCCCATAAAGGGAAGCCTGTTCAAGTATACTTATTGTCATTGCACTCAACAAAATTGTATGTCTTTTTGCTAACTTGTATTGTTGTTTTCTTCCCAGTCCCGGAGTACTGTGTTTAACCAGGGGGGAGTGCAGCGCCCCAGAGTCCTGGTCGTTGCAGTACTGTGGCTCCGCCACTATGGGGAGCCATGGTGCGTCCGATGGCACTGAAGGAGTTCATCTGATCAGGTATCACAGACACCAATACATTTCACAGCCGGGCCTCCGGGGGGAGCTAAGGGTTCTATTCATTAGGCCACTCCCCACCATAGTGGGTAAACTGGGGGTCAGGCAGGAAGTTAGATCAGAAAGCTGACTGGATTGGACGAAGCAACACCTAGTGGCAGAGGGTGTTGTGGAGGAAGAGACAGTAGGGTCTCTGTCAGGGGTGGGATCCTGACAGAGGCTTGGCATTGAAAAGAACGTAACGGGTCCGCGCCAGCTCCGGGAAGCGGCGGGACCCAAGAAAGGACTAGAAGCGAGATAGATTGTGCTGAGTGAGAAACGAGATCAAGCAATAGGAGAATTCCAGTAGGGGTCGTGCTGTAAGACCGGAGCAACACCCTACTGAGGCGCACTACCGGTGGCCGGAACGCCGAGGGAGTATTATAACATTCAGCTTCAAGCAATACTCTAAACAGCGGCAGGACAGTCAGTTTAAGGCGGGCTGTCTAACACATATCACCTATGAAGTCTTGGGAGGCAATTGCGGGAGAGGGGCGTCTCTAGGGTCCCGGAAGAACTCCAGGCCTATCCGACAAACGGGTGCCGTTCTAACTGTAACATCAGGAAGGGACAGAAGATTAGAAGAACATCATTTAATCGAGTTGTGAGGGAACTTAAGAAACAGACACAACGGTTGTGGGGTACTTTCCGTAAGCACAGCAGGGAAGGACTACAACACATAGCGCTAAGAAGGAAGGCACCGATTTCCACCTGTGAAGTGAACTCTGGAGGTGCCATTGGACCGGCCGGACTTGCGCAGCCTGGTGAACCGTATTCTGGACTGAGGACTCAGAGATCTCCAGTAAAGAGGTAAAGAGACTGCAACCTGGTGTCCTCGTTATTACCGCGACCTGCACCCCACAACTGCACCGTTACAACACCACTTATTGCACTGGACGTCCCCCACTGACAGACAGGGCCACGGACCGGGTCTAGCCATCGTGACAACCCCAGAGCAGAGACCCAGAGGCCCGGCTCCGGGTACCCCTCGGCCCTGCGGCGGTGTGGGGGCGCTCCATATATACTATATATAGGAGGAGATGACATACAGGTATATACTATATACAGGAGGAGATGACATACAGGTATAAACTATATACAGGATGAGATGACACACAGGTATATACTATATACAGGAGGAAATGACATACAGGTATATACTATATAAAATAGAAGATGACACATGGGTATATACAGGAGGAGATGACATACAGTAGGTATATACTATATATAGGAGGAGATGACATACAGGTACATACTATATACAGAGGAGATGACACACAGGTATATACTATATACAGAAGCAGATGACACACAGATATATACTATATACAGGAGGAGATGACACAGTTATATACTATATACAGGGGAGATGACACACAGGTATATACTATATACAGGAGTAAATGACATACAGGTATATACTATATAAAAGAAAAGATGACACATGGATATATACAGGAGGAGATGACATACAGTAGGTATATACTATATATAAGATGAGATGACATACAGGTATATACTATACACAGAAGAGATTACATACAGGTGTATACTATATACAGGAGGAGATGACATACAGGTACATACTATATACAGAGGAGATGACACACAGGTATATACTATATACAGAAGCTGATGACACACAGATATATACTATATACAGGAGGAGATGACATACAGGTATATACTATATACAGGAGAGATGACACACAGGTATATACTATATACAGGAGCAGATGACACACAGGTATATACTATATACAGGAGCAGATGACACACAGGTATATACTATATACAGGAGGAAATGACATACAGGTATATACTATATAAAAGAGGAGATGACACATGGGTATATACAGGAGGAGATGACATACAGTAGGTATATACTATATACAGGGGAGATGACATACCGGTATATACTATATATAGGAGGAGATGACATACAGGTATATACTATATACAGAAGAGATTACATACAGGTATATACTATATACAGGAGGAGATGACATACAGGTATATACTATATACAGGGGAGATGACACAGGTATATACTATATACAGGAGCAGATGACACAGGTATATACTATATACAGGAGGAGATGACTTACAGGTATATACTATGTACAGGAGGAGATGACATACAGGTATATACTATATATAGGAGGAGATGACATACAGGTATATACTATATACAGGAGGAGATAACATACAGGTATAAACTATATACAGGATGAGATGACACACAGGTATATACTATATACAGGAGGAAATGACATACAGGTATATACTATATAAAAGAGGAGATGACACATGGGTATATACAGTAGGAGATGACATACAGCAGGTATATACTATACACAGGGGAGATGACATACAGGTATATACTATAGGAGGAGATGACATAAAGGTATATACTATATGCAGAAGAGATGACATACAGGTATATACTATATACAGGAGGAGATGACACATAGGTATATACAATATACAGAAGGAGATGGCATACAGCAGTTATATACTATATACAGTGGAGATGACATACAGGTATATACTATATACAGGAGGAGATGACATACAAGTATATACTATATACAGGAGATGACATACAGGTGTATACTATATATATAAGGGAGATGACAAACATGTATATACTGAGGGGAAAATGAGAGGTGTGAGGTGAAAATGAGAGGTGTGAAGTGAAAATGAATAGGTTTGAGTGCAAAATGAGAGGAATGAGGGAAAATAGTGGAGTGATCAGAAAATGACATATGTGAGGTCGAAATGACAAGTGTTAGGGGGAATGAGAGGAGTGATGGGGAATGAGAGATGTGAGTAGGAAAATGAGAGGCATGATGGGAAAATGAGACAAGTGAGGTGCTATAACAAACCATTGATATTTACTATGCCCCGGCAATGCCGGGCTCTTCAGCTTGTCTAATATATAAAGCTGAATGTGTGTGTGTGTGTGTGTGTGTGTGTGTGTGTGTGTGTGTGTGTGTGTGTATGTATGTATGTGTGTATGTCTGGGATTGGCATCTGCACTGTCGCAGCCACAGCCACAAAATTTTGCACAGTCACACATCTGGACTCCGAAAGCATCATAGGCTATGTTGTGAGGCGAAATTTTAACCCCGCGCGTTCCAATTCACGAAAACAATTTTGCCCCTATCTACATAATGGGGAAAAGTGAAGGAAAAGTGTTGAAGGCAAATTGACAGCTGCCAGATGTGAACAAGGGTGACTTAAAGAATGAGAGCGATGGCGCCAAAGAGTATATACCGTACAGTTGCTAAGGTGGGGCCCCGACATGGGATACTCACCACACACGGGGATATGAACACACACACACAAAATGCGCCACACACTACCACGTGCTTGAACACATATACCACCCTCAACACACATTTCACCACACATACACCAACCTCGCCACATAAAAGTCAAAACACAAAAGTCGCCACTCAAAACTCGCCACATGCAAAATTCGCCACATGCAAAACTAGCATGTGCAAAACTCACTTCATGGAAAAGTCGCCACACGCAAAACTTGCACACGCGAAAAAATTGCCACATGCACAAAAGTTGCAATACATGCAAAATTTGCCTCACACAAAACTTGCACATACTCAAAACGCACCACACATAAAACTCGCCACGTGCAAAACTCGCCATGCGCAAAACTTGCTGCACACAACTTGCTACACTAACCTGTCACATGCAACTCAACACACAAAAAGTTGCTACACGCATGTCGCCACACAAAACTCATCTCACAAAAGTCGCTACATGCATGTCGCCACACGCAGCTCAACACACACAACTTGACACATGAAACTCGTCCTGGTATTATCCTTCAAAAATAAAAATCTGATTAATAAGCAGACAAACTACAACAGCAACAAATGTACCATATAGGAAATATGGCAGATATACTGCCAGGGGGGAGGGCTTCCTGTTGGCTGGGGATTTATCAGGCTGCCAATAGCAACCAATCACAGCTCAGCTTATATTTTGCTACAGTTAAATAATCTGAGCTTTGATTGGTTAATATAGGCAACAGAGGACATTCTCAGTATAACAAAGCTTGTGTGAGGTAATAGCATGTCAGTTAGGGTGTGTTGGTGGAAAGGCTGATGTCAGTCACATTACCTCTATGTGAGAGGATATAGAAACTGCCAGTTACAGACTATTTTTACCACAATAATGCCTCATAAGAAAAAGAATTCCATGGCAAGAATGTCAGCTGATGCAAAAAGAAAAGCTGCATTAAGGGCCAATGAAAAATGTGAAGACCGAGAAACAAGGCTGACACACGAGAACAGCAGCTGCTTCCTCAAGAGCCATATCCGACTGAGTTCCTCAATTCCTTGGAGCCACAAGGACTTCCTCCTCACAACTTCTTTCTAAAACCTGGAGCACCTATTCTGCTATTGAGAAATTTGGATCCACCAAAGCTGTGTAATGGAACAAGACTCTTGATTAAGAACCTGTTCCCACATGTAATTGAGGCAACCATTTTGACAGGATGTGCCACAGGAGAAGATGTTTTCATTACAACAATTCCTCTCATTCTATCTGATTTGCCTTTTGATTTTAAACGCCTCCAGTTTCCTGTTCGACTGGCATTTGCTATGTCCATCAACAAGGCTCAGGGACAGTCCTTGAAAGTAGTTGGAATCGATTTACAGTCTCCATGCTTTTCTCATGGTCAACTTTATGTGGCCTGTTCAAGAGTTGGAACAGCCAAAAAACTTAGTCTTTGCACCTGAAGGAAAAACTAAGAATGTCATTTATCAAAAGGCTCTCGAATAAGTAGTAGAAGATTACTTCACATTACTTGGCCAATTTAGTTTAGGCTACTTTCAGACATAGCGCATTTTTGAGCGCTATTTTGCGGGCGCTTTTCAAAAATGCGCAATGTCATTTTCGTCTGCCGGCAAAGTGAATGAGAAATTCACTTTGCCGTTCAGACACACCGCAAAAAAACGCGGCGCTTTTGTCTGCAAACACGCCGGCGTAAAAAGAATTGACATGTCAATTCTTTACGCAGCGGCGTGTCTGCGTATCCCCCTAGGGCCCCATATTAACGTGCACACACAGCGCCTTTGTCCTGGGTGTCGGCGTCTTTGTAGGGAGGGGTTGACACCCAGGACCGGACGTGACGTCGGACAGGAAGAGGGAAGCCCCCGCCCCCCAGTGAAGCAGCATGGAGTGTGAGTGTGAGTGTGAGTGTGAGTGTGAGTGTGTGTGTGTGTGTGTGTGTGTAGCGACGCTGCAGCGATAGCGACAACGATGCCGATCGCTGCAGCGTCGCTGTTTGATCGCTGGAGAGCTGTCACACAGACCGCTCTCCAGCGACCAAGGATGCCGAGGCCCCCGGGTAACCAGAGTAAACATCGGGTTACTAAGCGCAGGGCCGCGCTTAGTAACCCGATGTTTACCCTGGTTACCAGCGTAAAAGTAAAAAAAACCAAACAGTACATGCTCACCTGCGCATCCCCCAGCCTCTGCTTCCTGACACTGACTGAGCTCCGGCCTTAACAGCACAGCGGTGACGTCACCGCTCTGCTTTCACTTTCACTTTAGGGCCGGCGCTCAGTCACTTTGATACGTGGCACTTTGATACGTGGCACGTGGCACTGAAATATGTGGCACTGAAATATGTGGCACGTGGCACTTTGATACGTGGCACGTGTCACTTAAATACGTGGCACGTGGCACTTTGATACGTGGCACTTTGATACGTGGCACGTGGCACTTTGATACGTGGCACATGTCACTTAAATACGTGGCACGTGGCACTTTGATACGTGGCACTTTGATACGTGGCACGTGGCACTTTGATACGTGGCACTGAAATATGTGGCACGTGGCACTTTGATACGTGGCACGTGGCACTTTGATACGTGGCACTGAAATACGTGGCACTGAAATACGTGATACGTGGCACTTAAATACGTGGCACGTGGCACTTAAATACGTGGCACTGAAATACGTGGCACTGAAATACGTGGCACGTGGCACTGAAATACGTGGCACGTGGCACTGAAATACGTGGCACTGAAATACGTGGCACTTAAATACGTGGCACTTAGGCTATGTTCACATTTGCGTTGTGCGCCGCATGCGTCCTTTTTTTGATTGATTTTGGACGCAGCAAAAATGCAACTTGCTGCGTCCTCTGCGGCCGGATGCGTGCGCTGCAGTGACGCATGCGGCCGGCGCAAAACGCAAGTGCGACGCATGTCCATGCGCCCCCATGTTAAATATAGGGGCGCATGACGCATGCGGCACCCGACGCTGCGGCGCAGACCGCAAATGTGAACGTAGACTTAAATAGCTAGATAGAGCTGGATCCGCGGGCTGTGATCTGGTCTACGCTCAGCACTCTGCGGAGCGCTGTCATTCAAAACACGTCCACTCATTTTGGTGTTTAGTCCCAAAATGGAGGATGGAAGAAGAAAAGGGTTGGACAAGGAAATGACATCATTTCTTTTTTTTTTCCCCCACTGCAGTTAAAGCTTTATTTGTGTCAAACACAGACAATCTGCAGAGAAAACTGCATAAAAAACCGCACTAAAAACCGCATCAAAAACCGCATCAAAAACGCACCAAAAACGCACCTGCGTTTTCTGCCAAGAGCTGCGGTTTTTGTCCTGAAAAAAAAGGATTGAAATCAGGATCGTGTGAACATACCCTTACCGTACAGGGTTACGAGGGGGGGCGTCTGACTGACGCCTGCCCTAGTAACCTGGGGTTAGTGACAGTGGGGTTAGTAAACCCCAGCTGATGTCTGTTCCGCTTGCTGAGGCGTCTTTGGCTCAAGGCCATTGCAGCTGGCAGAATCGACATGATGTTAACTCCAGTGTGTATTGTATTCTGAGTCATAAAGACAGGAAATGACCTCAATGACTTTTTTTTTTTCCCCTTTTTTTTTTTTTCAAACAAACTTTATTTTCAGTACACAATGCTGAAAAAAACGCAGCTGCAAAAAACGCAGCAAAAAACGCTGTGTGTGAAAGCAGCTGCGTTTTTTGCCTGCGTAAAAAAACGCAGGTAAAGCAGCAGCAAAATACGCGCGCGTAAAAATACGCAGCAAATATGCTGTGTGTGAAAGTAGCCTTAATCTGTGTGGAATATCTCTGGTGTTGAAATATATGTTGTGAAATGCTTCTATTAGCTCAGTTTTTGCCTTTTAATAATTACATTTCTATCTATTTGTTTTGTGGTTTTTGTGTGCAGAATAAATTTTTGTTAACACATTCTATTTTGCTAACAGCAGTTATTAACCCGGGTGAAGCCGGGTAGTACAGCTAGTATATTATATATTAAGACAGCGGTTATTCTTTAAGGTGAAATTTAGGCACAAATTTGTGAAATTCTGAAGGGTTCACAAACTTTCATGCGCTGCTGTATGCTTCGTTTTTTTGAAGGAAGGAGAACATAAATCTTTATAATACTTCGCAAAGTCACAAGGGCCCACACATCCAAGCAGAAAGTTAATGCTAAAGGTAAATGTATGGGTGCATTTTGTAAATGTTAAGAGTAGTGAGACTTCAGAGAAGGAGGAGTGGGGGCTACAACTCCTGCAAGACAGACCTTCATTGAGTGAAGCAGAACTGTACAGAGGTTATCACTTCTTCTGTGAATCAGAAACAAAGACACTGCTGAAGTAAGGTCAACAATTAGACAGTGATATTTTATTCTCTTCTGTGAGAGCTCTTCCACGCTGCACTAGTTATATATAAAGTGGGGAAAATAAGGATTTGATACACTGCCGATTTTGCAAGTTTTCCCACCTACAAAGAATGGAGAGGACTGTAATTTTTATCATAGGTACACTTCAACTGGGGGAGACAGTGCAGGGACAACATTGTAGACCTGCAAAAGGCTGAGATAGGCTATAGGACAATAGGCAAGCATTTCCAGATCAACACCTGGTCGTCCAATGGTTAGACGGTGACCTGGAGAGGCGTACAACCCACAGTGTATTATGCCCACTGTGAAATTTGGTGGAGGATCGGTAATGATCTGGGGATGCTTCAGCAAGGATGGAATTGGGCAGTTTGTTCTTTGCAAAGGACATATGATTCAAGCCGCATACAAGGTTATCCTGGAAAAACAGTTGGTTCCTTCTGCTCAGGCAATGTTCCCCAACTCTGAGGACTGGTTTTTCCAGCAGAACAATGCGCCATGCCACACAGCTAGGTCAATCAAGGTGTGGATGAAGGACCACCACATCAAATCCCTGTCATGGCCAGCCCATTCACTAGACCTGAACCCCATTGAAAACCTCTGGAATGTAATCAAGAGGAAGATGGATACTCACAAGCCATCAAACAAAGAAGAACTAGTTACATTTTTGAACCAGGAGTGGCATAAGGTCACCCAAAAGCAGTGTGAAAGACTGGTGGAAAGCATGCTAAGACACATGAAAGCTGTGATTAAAAATCATGGTTATTCCACAAAATATTGATTTCTGAACTCTTCCTTAGTTTAAACATTAGTGTTGTTGTTTATAGATGATTATGAGCTTGTCTTTTTGTGCATTATTTGAGGTCTGCAAGCAATGCATTTTTTTGTTATTTTGACCATTTCTCATTTTCAGAAAATAAACACAAAATTTATTTCTTGGAACTTTGCAGACATGTTGTCAGTAGTTTATAGAATAAAAGAACAGTTTACTCAAAAATATACCTATAAAGAGAAAAATCAGACAAACTGAAAATTTTGCAGTGGTTTCTTTATTTTTGCCAGAGCTGTATATGTACATACACACAAATATTAGTGGATACAGACAGAGATTGACCCCTGTGCATTTGGAGATGGAAATGGACCCCTTTACTTCCTGCCTCCTGAGAGATTGCACAGGTTGCACTAGTGATGTGCCTACCCCTATGTACCGATACAGTACATTTGTTTCTGTGTGTGTACTGTAGGTGGAATTTATTAAAAAGGTAGCCCATTATTTAAAAAAATACCCGCAAAATTAGCAGGAAAATTTTAAACAAAAAATAGTACAAACTCAATACTTATCTGCCTATTTCCTGTCCTGCTGTTCTAGCACTGCTATTCTAGCAAAGATACTACGCATCCACATGACCACTGCAGCTAGTCATACGTGCAAGCATCACTCCTGAGGCCAAGTGAACAAGGTCACGCGACCACTAGAAGACCAGATGCCAATGTCACACGAATGGCACTACCAATAGAGGTGAGTGCAGGTGTTATTTTATATGAGGAAAAATATTGATTGAGAAGAGGTCATCCCAGTAGTGGAAAACCCCTTTAAATTAATACTATACTTGCCAATTCTCTCAAAATGCACAGGGAGTCCTAGTAAAAGAGAGATCTTGGTGCCTAAGGCAGTACTAACTATACAGTAATTACAGCCCTGGTTGGGGGAGGACAGGTTTCCTCATCCGTGAACCCCTATAGATCCTCAAACACAAACTTTCTGTTATCATCATTTGCTATATTTTAAAATATGGAAACATATTTCATATATTTTCAATTTTGAAAACTGCCAACTAATACATCATTTTACATCAAGTCATCAGATGTACAAAAATAAAACACTCACCCAGGTGAAGAAACTTGGGATGGATAATATGTTGAGGTGAGGTTGCCTGTGCTAATGACAGCACAAAAAGCAGAGGAAGGAGATCCTTTAAAATCATTTCCAGGTTCCTGAACTGCTGTGCGGATGGTACTGTTGGTATTTATACAGCAAGGGCAGCGTCATTATGAGCTTTACACAGGGGAACACAACACTAACTTTTGCTGTTACCAGGGTCCTGATGCACGTACACAAAGCACCCTGATCAAAACACATTGGCCTGGATGGTTCTGCATTCTACTTTAAAACTGACCACTGGAACTAATATCAGCAGTTTTATAGTGTCAAGCAGAAAACAGACTCAGTTTAGACCATATGAAATGTCAGTGCATAAAAATAACTGGTTTATTACATTATTTAATAAGTGGATTTATGTTCTGTTTACAATTTAATATATTGCCCATGATTCATCAGTTTTTGCCAGAATTTTGTAGCAAAACTGTTTAAAATATCATGTTGTCTACAAAAATGTTGTGAATTCATGTGTTTTAATGCCAATTATGTCCAATATTTTAAAAAGTGGGAGATGCTTAGTCATGAGATGCATGGCCAACCCTGTAACCATTCGGATGGATTGTAGAATTCAGGAGAAATGTGATGAGTAACAAGGGGTTTCGGTCATTCTTCCCAAGTCTGTTTCCTTACCTGAGACGGAACCAACAGAGGTTGGAATAGCCAGCTCTCGGACCGTGGAGAGGAGATGTTGGCGTGATCTGGGACTCTGCTTCTACTGTGGTCATGCTGGACATTATCTCAAGGACGTGCTATCTTGGTATTGACCCCAGAACGTCTGACTTTTCTGCCTCACTGTCTGTGAGTAGTGACTAGCGTCACACCTACCGTATTTTCCGGCGTATAAGACGACTGGGCGTATAAGACGACCCCCCAACTTTACCAGTTAAAAAATAAAATCTTCTTAAAAGTCGGGGGTCTTCTTATACACCCTATGTCGTCTTATAGGGCCGGTGAATATGTGCCTTTTGGGGGGGGGGGAGTGATCCTGATGAGGACGAGGGGGCGTCTCACAGGAAAGTGAGTATCCCCCATTACCTTATCATAGCGCTGCAGCGTGGGGTCTCTGTGCTGGGAGCGGCGGCTGCTGTGCTGTGCTGTGGCGGCTCCTCTTCTGCAGTGTGGGGCCTCTGGTGCTGTGGGGCGGTGGCGGCGGCGTATCTTCATACAGTCGGGGCTCCTCCGGCATCTCAAAGACTGGAAGCCCCGCCGGCAACTCCATGGGTACAATGCGGTCAGGTGGCCTCCGGGAAAATGGCCGCTGCTCAGATTCAGATCTCGTCCCGAGATCTCGGGAGACGAGATCTGAATCTGAGCAGTGGCCATTTTCCCGGAGGCAGCTCAATAGGTGCGATGCGGTGGCCCGGCCGCTGGGGGCTGCGCATGCTCAGATTCAGATCTCAACGAGATCTGAATCTAAGCAGCGGCCATTTTCCCGGAGGCCAGCGCATTGTACCGATGGAGTTGCCGGCGGGGCTTCCAGGCTGAGATGCCGGAGGAGCCCCGACTGCATGAAGATACGCCGCCGCCGCCACCGCCCCACAGCACCAGAGGCTCCACACTGCAGAAGAGGAGCCGCCACAGCACAGCAGCCGCCGCCGCTCCCAGCACAGAGACCCCACGCTGCAGCGCTATGATAAGGTAATGGGGGATACTCACTTTTCTGTGAGACGCCCCCTCGTCGTCATCAGGATCACTCCCCCCCCCCACCCACCATATACACCCGGCGTACAAGGCGATTCCCGGCGTACAAGACGACCCCCGACTTTTAAGAAGATTTTCAGGGGTTAAAAAGTCGTCTTGTACGCCGGAAAATACGGTACTTATCCCTGTCCCGGGGGAACTCTTGAAGGTAGAGAGGCCCAAGTTTCTGACCTTACGCCTGAATGCACACTTAACTATTCCCTCCCCCACCCAGGGATGTATAGGACAGACATGAAACGGACAGCACAAACAAAACAGACATTGAAATGAAAGGAAAAAGCAATCACTCAAAAACGCTCATGAAACAACAAAGTGGAGAACCAGGGAACAATAGGAGCGACCAACTGAATGGGAGGGGATAACGATATACACACACAACCAAAACCATGCAGATAACTCCTAGAGTTAACACCAGCTAACTGCCACAAATAAGGAATACTCCATCACAACCAAACTGAGTAGTAGTAAGCCATCACCAGCAGGGAACAGAGGAAGCATTGAGGTTTAAATAGAAGGCCCTGCAGAGTGATAGGATAGGCCAAATAGCAAATGGAAAACACCTGCTGTAAGAAAGGAGTGGATGATAGACCAAGGGTAATCAGCACCCAGACAGCAACAGGATCTCCAGTAGCTCAGTGGATAGAGATGCCAGCAGACAGCTACAAGACTACTGGATTGAATCCTGTGGCATGACGTCAGTGGAGGAGTATTGCTCCTGGTTCTGTAGGTGGTCTACGGATACTAGGTGGAATGACCCCATCACGCTCTGTAGTCATTTCTGTCAGTCGCTTTCTGAGAAGGTAAAGGATGCCTTTGCTCTGTATGAAACCCCATTTCTCTGGAGGTGGCCATGTCTCTAGCTATCTGAGTGGACCACCGTCTACATCAGAGACATAAAGGGACACCTTTATTTTACGGCGGTCAGGAGACAAAGGAACCTAGGGCTGAGTCTACTGAAGAACCAATGCAATTGAGGGGGGATTGGTTGCTGTAGAATCTGCTCAGTTTTGGGGTGCCAGTCAATACTAATTAACAAGAACTACTGGATCTTTAAAAGGGGGTTTATTACAAACAATGTATTTACAATGACATACATAAGGGAAGTCTAACTAAGGGACAAGGGTACAATTAAAGGGAATAGGTAATAGGAGAGGGTAGTGGAAACAGGGATGTGGGAAGGAAGGGATATATAATTGATCCTTACATATATACTGTATATTAAACCAATACACATCCACACCCACATACAAGCCATGACTCCACCCTTGCTTCCAGTATCTTCTGTGGCAAATGTCCAATCATCTTCCTGCAATGTGAACACTGTCATTGGCTGCAGTAGTCATCACCTTCCTGCAGATGGCATCCTCGTACTTGGGAAGAAAGTTCTTGTGTAGGACAGGTTCAACTCCATTTGGGCTGGCTCCAACATGTCCATTCAAAGAACAATGGTTTGTCACCCAAACACCACAGGCATTGTGTATCAATATACATATCCATAGGCCGAAGACAGGATGTCTATCTCAGGACCACTGGCTTATAATGGAAACCCACAGGAGTTGTGTACATATGTAGATAGTGGTAGGTCACAAACAGGATAGAGGCTATTCATTCCACAGTGTATACCTGTATCCTCCATTAGGTTTTATGGCCAATATTAATTTCGTATGTAGATGCACCTTTGCCTTATCAATAAAACAAAGGACATCACACAAAAGAACACAGGCCTGAACGCCTAATAGGTTTACAGTCTTGTATCTGGTTTATCTCATCAATAGTGTCCTGGAAATATTCAGCACTCATAAATTCATTATAGCTCAGTGATTTCTATGATACATGCATTGTCCATGTTGTCTCCAACAGTTGCTATGAGCAACTGACACAAATCTGGAGTTAGAAGAGGACACATTTGAAACACATTAAGATTTAGAGGTTGGAAGATGATAGGGACAACCATGACTTACATTTATTAAAAGGAGCCTGTCATTAGATTCATGCTGCCAAACCACGGACAGCATGAATCAGCACGGCTATGTGACTGCAGCCAGGTATGTTTCACTTTGAAATGTTTCATGGAAAACACAGTTTGAAAAAACGTCCAAGGACTATAGAGAAAGTCCTGACTAATCCAGTGTAGTCTGTAGTGCCCCCCGTTTCTTTCTTCCTCACTCCAGTTGATTGTACATATAGAGCTCTGGCAAAAATTAAGAGACCACCAAATCAAAACCCTGTCATGGGCTGCCCAATCTCCAGTCCTGAACCCCATTGAAAACCTCTGGAATGTAATCAAGAGGATGATGGATAGTCACAAGTCATCAAACAAAGAAGAGCTGTTTAAATTTTTGCGCCAGTAGCAGTGTGAAAGACTGGTGGAAAGCATGCCAAGACGCATGAAAGCTGTGATTAAAAATCATGGTTATTCCACAAAACATTGATTTCTGAACTCTTCCTGAGTTAAAACATTAGTATTGTTGTTTCTAAATGATTATGTTTTCTTTGCATTATTTAAGGTCTGAAAGCACTGTTATTTTTTATTTTGACCATTTCTCCTTTTCAGAAAAAATACAAAATGTATTGCTTGGACATGCGGAGACATGTTGTCTGAAGTTTATAAAATAAAAGAAAAATTTACATTTTACTCAAAAATATACCTATAAAGAAAAAAATCAGACAAACTGAACATTTTGCAGTGATCTCTTAATTTTTGCCAGAGTTGTATATTAGAAACCTATCAATCAAAAGAAGTGGGTCAGGTCTCTCCATATAGCTCCTGGCTAATATTTTAACTCCTTCACCCCCAGGTTGTTTTCACCATCCTGATCAGGTAAATTTTTTGAATTCTGACCAGTGCCACTTTATGAGGTAAAAACTCTGGAATGCATGTATACCAGTGATTCTGACATAGTTCTTTTGTGACATATTGTACTTCATGATAGTGGTAAAATTTGTTCAATATGACTTGTGTTTATTTGTGAAAGTATTGGAAATTTGGTGAAAATTTGGAACATTTAGCAATTTTCAAACTTTTCATTTTTATGCAATTAAACCAGAGAGTTATGTCACACAAAATAGTTAAAAAATACAATTTCCCATATGTCTACTTTACATCAGTACACTTTTTGAAACATATTTTTTTTGTTTGGAAGGTAGAAGGGTTAACTATTTATCAGCAAGTTCTCAAATTTCCCAAATTTACAAAACCATTTTTTAGGGACTACATCACATTTGAAGAAACCTTGAAGGGCCTATGTGACAGAAAATACCCAAAAGTGGCACCATTCTAAAAATTGTATACCCCAAGCTGCTCAAAACCACATCCAATAAGTTTATTAACCCTTCAGGTGGTTCACATGAACTAAAGCAATATGGAAGGAGAACAATGACAATTTTGCTTTTACCGACAAAAATGTTACTTTAGCCCCACATTTAGCATTTTCACAAGGGTAAAAGGAGAAAATTCCAAATAAAATTTGTTTTGCAATTTCTCATGAGTACGCCGATGCCCTATATGTGGTGGAAAACTACTTTTTGGGTGCACGGCAGGGCTTGGAAGGGAAGTAGCCTCATTTGAATTTTGGAGAGAAAAATTGTTTAGAAAAGATACCGGACGCCATGTTGCGTTTTCAGAGCCCCTGATGTGCCTAAACAGTGGAAACCCCCCACAAGTGACCCAATTTTGTAAACTAGACACCTCAAGAAATTTATCTGGATGCAAGTGAGCACTTTGAGCTCCCAGGTGCTTCACAAAATTTTAGAACGTTGAGCTGAGAAAATGACAAATCTTATTTTTCCCACAAAATTATTATTTTAGCTCCAAATTTAGCTTTTTTCACAAGTGTAACAGTAAATGCACCATACAATTTGTTGTGCAATTTCTCCTGAGTATGCCAATACCCCATGTGTAGTGGAAATCTATTGTCTGGGCACACGAGATGGCTAGGAAGGGAAGACCCCACTCGTGCTTCACAGTATGCTGTAGTGCCAATTTCATTATGCCCAGCTCATGCTTCTGGAGACATGCATCTGTAAATTAGGCAGGTTTTCATCACCACAGAAATTCTTAACATGTGGATGAGTCGCCCGCCAGAGCCATGGGGGACTCGGTAATGGGTCTGGTAATTAATGGGGATGTCACGGTGGCTGTGACACGGTCCGTGGCCAAGGGTGCCCAATTACAGGGAAAGGTAAGGATTTGGCAAAATAAGTTTGTGTTTGTGACGCCACCTGTGATATTCGGTCAGTGTGGACCGACGCTGCTTAAAGGGGTCCTCTGAGGTGATGTTATGGCAGCTAGATGGTATAACTTCTCACAGATGAAGTAGGTCCCGAGGGCTCCCGGTGTATAAGTGAAGATGGTGAGTGGTGTGGTAAGAAATGGAGGACACAGGTTTGCAGTCTCTTTACCTGGCTTACTGTAGGCTTCAGGCAACCGCAGTCCAGGGCACCAGATCACAGGTACAGGCAGGATCCGGCCGGCTTGGAAGCGAATCCAGAGTACCCTTTACCAGGTGGAGTTAGAAGCCTTCCTATTAGCGCCATGATGTTGTAGTCCTTTACTGCCTATGGCTTCTGGCAAGGTCCTCACAGTCCTCTCTGTCCTCCATAAAGGTTAGGACACAAACCCGCATGACAGGTGGCTCGAGCCTTTTCACAGGGTCTCTATCATGACCCAGGCTTTATGTGCCACTGTGCCTCCAGGGTATTAGGGCAGACAGGTTACTTGAAATAATCCAACTGTCATGTCGGTTTCTGCTGTGCCTCCTAGAGTCCGACACAGCCTCGGTCTTCCGGCTATTGGAATCTGCGCTCAGCCAGGGAGGGAGCCAAATCTTTGCTATGCTCCCCTGGTATCACTCTCCTGTGCTCCCCGTTCCTACACATCCACTAACACTGTTCTTCCTTCGGTATCTCTCAATCTTGGAGCTGCAGCAACTCTGGCTGCACGGCTCCATGCACATCTTTCTGCCTCAGACTGCTCCAGTCTGCTGTCTGGCACTAACTGACTAACTTTCCCTCCAAACCAGAATCTATATAAGGGAAGTTCACCCTTAATCTGGGTTCAGAACTCCCCCTTCAGGCCTGGAGTGTGAACATGTTGTGTGTATTGTGATTACCTGATAAAAGGAATCCTTCATCGCTTCCAAGCTTGACATCACTCTCCCCGTGAGGAAAGCAATGCCACTGTGACAACCAGGACCCTGGGGTGTCACATGGACACTAAATGTGGCTTAGGCACACTTTGAGGCTCAGAAGTGAGGGGGCATTTGGATTTGGGACCACATAATTTGCTGAGTGTCTTTAGGGGAGACATGAGTCATGCTGTTTCCATTCCATTTGAGAGCATCCATTTCAGCCATTTTCCTGCCCTCAACCCTCCTGTTAGGGTCTTCCAGGAGAATGCTCTAGGTTCCCATTGACTCTTATTATACTTGTTACTTGAGTAGAGCCCATCAATGTGTCTGACCTGCTTGATTGGAGGATCAAGCAATCGAGCCTTTTAGTGCTTGCTCATTACTTTTCACCATAATTTTTACATTTTTCTATCTACATAGTCATGTGAGGGCTTGTTTTTTGTGGAATGAGTTGACATTTTTATTGGTACCATTTTCGGTCACATAACTTTTTGATCGTTTTCTATTCCGATTTTTGGGATCCAGAATGAGCAAAAGGAGCAATTCAGGAATTGTTGCTTTTTTATGCTGTTCCACATATGATAAAATTGATAAGGCAGCTTTATTCATTGGATCAGTACGATTACAATGATACCACATGTATATAATTTTTTTTTATTTTGGTGATTTTCTAAGCGGTGACCGGATGCAACATGTAAACAGAGACAAGTTGGAAATTGTTTATTTCCCTAATGTGGGGGGAAATAGTGGCAGCTACAGCACCGGTTAAACAATGCAAAACAGGATAATCACAGATGACATATACAATACAGGGTAAATATTGAATCCTCAGAGTCACTCTAGCTATTTGTCATGGCACAGCTGTCAGGTGACCTGGGACATGGGCTCCTTCAATGTCCTTAACACTAGGGGGTGAACTAGCTCGCCCTGCTCCTTGGGATACTTCAGATGGCGAAGATGTCGGGATCTCTGCCCTTGCCTTATCTCCTGTATTAGCCCTCCATCTCTTCTCTTCCCCCAACCAGGGAAGAGGGGGTGCTACTGTCCACCATAGTACACCAACCCCACAAGCAGGGCAACACAAACAATGGTTAACAGAAAACTCCAGGCATACAAAATATTCACTCACATGTAATAGAGGAATGCATCGGGGTGTGAAGGTGGGGAATAAACCAAAACAGAGAAGTGTAAGGAACTACCACGCATACAAACCAGGCAACAGTCACTAATAACTCCTTCAACTCTCCTTTTCATATGTACTCCTTTTCCACCATTAGACATGCATCAAATGCTTGCTCTGTCAAGGATCTGTAACAGCCCAGATTATAAAGGGGAATGGAGTGGCTAACTGAGCTCAGCTGTGAACAGGGAAGATCTTCCTCACTACTCAGTAGGGCATTGCCTCCCAATGATATTCCAGTTTGTTCTTGGGCTCTTTGGATCTCACCAGCACCTGGTGCCCCGGCTGGAGCGGCCTTCCTTGCATAGGGGATCTATCCGAATACTCCACTTCTTGAAATTACTACTATATTAGCTGCCTCATCATCTCGAGTCGGTGTCTGTGTTTTCGGACCAAGGTGTTCGGACTACTCAATGGACAAGTGTTTCTTCTGGATCCAACTACAACTCTGTAAACTCTCAAGCACGCCATCCAAACAGCAGCATTTCTGGTATGTATCCCGTAGTTTGGTGGACTCGATTATTGTACACCCACACCAACTTGGAGATGAATTTCAGCCACTTCATCTTCTTGTCTTCTTCCAATGTTTGCACCATTTGCTTCAAGAACCTGTTGAAGTGTTCGCAGGCTCCATTGCCCTGTGGGCGGTATGATGTAGTTTGAGACTTATCAATTCTGTAGAGGCGGTGCAACTCTTCCATCACCCTTCCCTGGAAACAGGCTCTTTTTTATAAAATGTGAATCCTCTTTGGGCCTGTAGGGATGTTACTCACTTGGTTGAATCAGGATGCAAAACTTGAAGCGTTTCCATTTAAATGTCCATACTGGTTTATTGCTGCTTCATAAACCTTGCCACAAGCAAAGGAAAAATAAACAGCTTTCAGTGCAGGCAAAACAAAATAAATAGTTACTTTGATAAAGTCTCTTGAAAGCCAGTTCTGGTTACACAGGATGGATAGTGTCCAGTACACCTATTTGGTCTGGACATACCAAACGGGAGACATTGTCCCTCCACACACAACTATGTGCAAAACAATGGACTGTATATTAACATGTGTAGCCAGACCCGCCAATCTCAGGCTGCACATGAAACCTGGCTCAGATGCACCAAACAATACTCTTAGTGATATATGCACTAGAGCAGAGGTCCCCAACCTTTTTTGCACCAGGGACCGGCATTAAGCAAGACCAGTTTTCCATGGCCCGGTGGGGGTGGGGCAGGGGCGGGGCTTTGGTCATATGGGGGTGGGGTTATGGAGGGATGGAGCTTAGTGCATACTTATCATATAATTATGACATTTATAATGAGAATGTGATTCAACTTACCATAGGTTCAGAATGAGTGGGAGCACCATGCTTGTTTCCCTGGTGCTTTGCACCATTATTGCCCCATAGCTGTGCCATATAGTGCTCTGCACCATTATTGCCCCATAGCTGTGCCATACAGTGCTCTGCACCGTTTATTATTGCCCCATAGCTGTGCCATACAGTGCTCTGCACCGTTCATAATTGCCCCATAGCTGTGCCATATAGTGCTCTGCACCGTTCATAATTGCCCCATAGCTGTGCCATATAGTGCTCTGCACCGTTCATAATTGCCCCACAGCTGTGCCATACAGTGCTCTGCACCATTATTGCCCCATAGCTGTGCCATATAGTGCTCTGCACCATTATTGCCCCATAGCTGTGCCATACAGTGCTCTGCACCATTATTGCCCCATAGCTGTGCCATATAGTGCTCTGCACCATTATTGCCCCATAGCTGTGCCATATAGTGCTCTGCACCATTATTGCCCCATAGCTGTGCCATACAGTGCTCTGCACCATTATTGCCCCATAGCTGTGCCATATAGTGCTCTGCACCATTATTGCCCCATAGCTGTGCCATATAGTGCTCTGCACCGTCCATTATTGCCCCATAGCTGTGCTGCTGCTGCTGCAATAAAAATAATAAAACACATACTCACCTGTCTTGCTTGCAGCTCCTCGGCGCCATCTTCCCGGCGTCTCTCTGCACTGACTGATCAGGCAGAGGGCGGCGCGCACACTATATGCGTCATCGCGCCCTCTGCCTGCAGTCAGTGCGGAGAGACGCCGGGAAGATGGAGACAGCACCCGGCGTGTGGAACGAGGACAGGTAAATATGCGATACTTACCTGCTCCCGGCGTCCCGCTCCTTCCCCCGGACAGCTGGTCTTCGGTGCCGCAGCCTTTTCCTCTGTCAGCGGTCACCGGCACCGCTGATTAGAGAAATGAATTATGCGGCTCCGCCCCTATGGGAGGTGGAGCCGCCTATTCATTTCTCTAATGAGCGGTCCCACGTGACCGCTGAACAGGGGCGCCGCGGACCGGCTGAAAAACCCCAACGGCCCGGTCCTGGTCCGCGGACCGGCGGTTGGGGACCTCTGCACTAGAGCAATACTCCAGGATTACATCACAGATGACAACCATCTCTGTGACACATACCTCCCATTAACTTTGTGTTCGGTAGCTGACTTACAAGACTCTATATAGAGGAATAAAGTCCTGACAGATGGCTCTGTCCTCTGCCTTTGCTGTCTGGTCCAGAGTTTTGGTCACCTCCGTGAACTTAGTGGTCAGTTATCACTAAGCAATATTCGTATCTATTCTGGGATGTCCCGACCATCAGATAGTAATCAACACCTCCAATAGCTTGGATATGGACCCTTGCTTTGGGGGTTTGGTCAGCTCACAATGGTGACATTTTTGTCAGGCCTCTTCAATCATCTGTCGTAGTTGAGGCCAATACACCAGCCTCTGGAACCATCAGAAGGTCTTCTCATTACCGAAGTGGGCACCCTTCTCGTGAGCTTCTTTGGCGAGACTTACCACCAACCTTTCTAGGACCACCACTTGCCAGGTAACACCAAATTCTCGAGATAATTGGATCCTACTGTAACCCACTTATCATGAAGAGCCTCTCACACTGGCCCAGGATCTGCAGGGTGCTTGCATGTACAGCAGTCCTTGCCTCCTGGTCGAGTTTCTGTCCTATGGTAACCCAATTTCTCAGCTTCGTTAATTTGGGGTTGGACTGCTGCAGGTGCACCCACTTATTTCTGGGATTGATATCAAAGATCCCAAATACATATTGTGAGAAACGAGGTCTAGCCAAAAATTCTG
The DNA here is from genome assembly GCF_051348905.1 of Ranitomeya variabilis. Classification (NCBI taxonomy): domain Eukaryota; kingdom Metazoa; phylum Chordata; class Amphibia; order Anura; family Dendrobatidae; genus Ranitomeya; species Ranitomeya variabilis. The sequence continues at coordinate 154,316,107 of NC_135235.1, read as the reverse complement.
CCAACCACCCTCGGACTCACTGAATCAACTCCAAAAATACCATACATTTTTGAGGAGAAAGATATGGAGCATCGATGAACATAATATCAAAAAATGTTTATTCCAAAAATAGTTCATACTCAAACGTGAAGTTCAATAACAATTAGCATTTATACAGTAACATATATAGAATGAATGCCTAAAACATGCTGAAAACCCCCCCATCCCCAAACCCACCAATAATGCTCCCACAATGGGAAGCATAAAGGAGCCCCCCCCAATGATCACACGTAATAAAGCGCTATTTGCACAAAAAGCTGCAATGGGCCTGGCCCAAAAGAAAGCTCCAATCTACCAAACAAATATCCATAAATAGGACTCCATAAAATCACCACTAGGTACGGTGGTTGGTATAGGTGCAGGGCTTACCAATAACGGGGGCGAGATGGGGAGACAGCCGGGAGATGGACCCCGATGCGCGTTTCGCGGCAACACGATACCGCTTCCTCAAGGGGATAATCACTTTGTGCCGAAAAGGACCTTGAAATAGCCCCTGAACCCGATCTCATGGTACTCGGCGGCCAATCACGGTGGCACTATCGGCGCATGCGCGCTGCGTCCGACAGGTCCCGGCCGTGGAACTCGGCGTCAGGACCAGTGCGCACGCGCAGGGAGGTACACAGTGCCCAGAGTGTGCGAACGAGGCCGAAAGACGCCGATCCACACCAGGACCCAGCGGACCGCAGCGCGACACGCTCGGCCACCAATGAAAAGTATGTTCAAGTCAAGGAGCAGAGAAAGCTCTATAACGTGCCAACCACCCTACCACATATCAGAGACCCGGTATATGCCTTTCTGCATTACAATATCATGAGACAGAGCACATATTAAATAAATAGTCATATCACAGTGCGACAAATCCACATTTTAAGGAGAAATTCCTCCAATCGAGAGAACAGTGTCCATTATGATAAGCAGCATGAAAAGTCGCAGTTCTTCTTTAAGAATTTTCTTAACATCAGGTCCCCCCAGGGTTGAGGTGGCATCAATCACAAATATTAGCAGGGCCGGAAGCACATTCATAGGAGAAACCTTGGGCACCAAATCAATCCAAATGACTAATAATGCAAAAGAGAAAGAAAAACATTAAAATCACATACAGAAAAATAAAAAATAAATAAAAATTAAAAACAACATCCCGACCGAGACAAAGGGGATGAAGTGCAAAAGGGGGGTGGTGTTTATTTGATGGAGAGCAGAAGGTTCATTTTACATAGAACACACCAAGAGCAATTATAGAGCACAAAGATAACAATACTACTCATAAATAGGAGGCAAAACTAAGTGCTTCATTTAGACCATTTGGTGACATAGTGCCAAGTTGCACTATCCATTTTGTTTCTTTTTGTCCGAAAAGCTTTTTATTATCCCCAACCCGAATCCCCAGCTGTAAAGCATCAATTCCCCTCACCTTAAGAAGTTTCGCGTCGCATTTATGATGCGACCTAAAGTGACAGGGAATTGATTTAAGATCAGATATGTCGGACACTGTCCTGGCTGCACCAATGTCCCGCACATGCTCCCGAACTCGGACTCTAAGTTCCCGAGTGGCTAGCCCCACATACACCATGGGGCAAGGACATGTAGCGTAATAAATTACGTTGGTTGTGCTACAGGAAATCCATTGTCTAATATGGAATTCTTTAGTTCCATCAGTGGAGGTGAAACTAGAGCAGCGCAGGACATTGGTAAGACAGTGCCTGCACGGAAAACATCCCCGATTGGGACCATTATTACCAAATGGGTTGTTCGGGGTGGGGACATAATGGCTACGCACCAATAAATCGTTTAGATTTTTACACCTCCTAGAGGTCATCTGTGGGAATGAGCCTAGGGAAGCCGCCAGGGAGGGCTCTGTCCCAAGGACGGACCAATGTTTGGTAAGGATGGAGCGCATATTGTTCCACTCATGATTGTAAGTAGAAATGAAACAGATGGAACCGGCTCCATCCCCATCCGTCCGTCCACTGGGCGGATGTAATAGAGTCTCACGTGGGGTTTTTCTGGCTCGGTCATAACCATGCTTAACAGATCTCCGACTATATCCCCGGGTCAGAAAATGATTTTTCAAATCCGAGGCTTGTGCCTCGAATCTGGACTCGGAGGAACAAATTTGCCGCATCCTCAGGAACTGTCCGACCGGGACGGCCCTAATTGTGGACGGGTCATGTGACCGAGGTAGACTTCCTGAAGACATCCGCCTGGATATGTCGATGAGTATCGACCTCCAGACGGATGTCCAGGAAATCGACCGTGACATCACTATAAGTATATGTGAGTCTGATATTAGAAGTGTTGTCATTCAATGTGCCCATAAAGTCCTCGAGCTGGTGGACGGTCCCGTCCCACAAAAAAGAATGTCATCAATGAAGCGATATCAGCACAGCACATGGGAGGCGGCCCACGGGCCCTCGTCGCCAAAAAGGAATCTCTCCCAGTGACCCAGGAAAAGATTGGCGTACGAGGGCGCGCAGGCCACGCCCATGGCCGTGCCGTGCTTCTGTAAATAAAAAACATCTTTAAAGACAAAAAAATTGTGGGTTAGGACATAGTCCAACAGCTCGAGGATTAGTCCACGTAGAGGGCCGTCCAGGTCGGAGGTCCCCAGGAAGAAGCGAACCACCTCAATCCCACGAGAATGTTCAATACAGGTGTACAAACCCTCTACGTCAGCAGTGACGAGAAGGGTTGTACTATCCACAAGGATGCCATCGACCCGTGCCAGGACGTCCGTAGTGTCACGAACATGTGAGGGTAAAGTTTGGACTAGGGGTTTTAGATAGAAATTTATAAATTGACACACATGGTCACATAGACCCCCAATCCCGGACACAATTGGACGTCCTGGGGGGTCGAGGGCATCCTTGTGGACTTTTGGTAATAAATAAAAAGTTGGAGTCCTGGGGGACTTGACCATCAAACCATCAAAAACATTTTTGGGAATAATCCCTCCCTCAAAAGCTCTGACAAGGACCCGCTCCAGCTCCCGCAAGTAAGTGACCATCGGATTGAAGGATAACTTGAGATAAGTATTGGGATTATTTCTGGGATTGCCCAGGATCTGGGTGCATCTGGATTTTTCCATGGTCTCTTGGGCGACTACTATGGCTATGGCAAGGTGCATGAAATCTGGTATTTCTTTGCTTTCAAGTTCTTTGTGTGTATCTCTCATCGTATCCGCTTGGGTGACCCGGGACAGATCATCTACATGCGTGTTCTCTGATTTGAACAGATGGGAGATCTAATACTTGTATTTGGATATTCTCACGATCCATCTCTGCTCCAGTGCACCTATCTTCCAGGTGGGCAAGGAGATTGTAATCTATCCAGACTTGAATTTCCGACCCGGTCAAGTATTCTGCAAACTTAGCCCACACCAGTGCTAGCAACTCCAGCTTGAACGAACTGTAGTTGTCTAGCTTCCTTTCGGATTTACTTGGCATCTGCCTGACGTATGCGATCACCCTTTCGCTTAGCTCTTGCACATGGGCCAGCACTGCCCCTAGTCCATACAGGCTTCCATCGGTACACAATATGAACTGCTGGGAGAAATCAGCGTAGGCTAAGATGGGGCACCCGATAATGCCATTTTCAAAGTCTGGAAAGCTTTTTCTTGTCTGGGGCCAAAGTGGGATTGGCTCTTGCATAGCTCCCCCTTTGGTTCTTCTTAGCAACTTGTTGAGTGGTGCCGCAATTTTGACAAAGTTTTTGATAAATCTCCAGTAATACCTGGCCATTCCCAGGAATGCTCTCAGCTTTCTCAGAGAGGTAGAATTAGGCCATTCTTTTCACTGTGGCCACTTTCTCTGGGATTTGGAACCCCACAGTGTGCTCCTCGACCATGGGACATGTTAGTTTAAAAGACGCACCCTCTTTCTTCTTCCCTGGTTTGAACAGTCCCGCGAGATGTGCACCCTTCCACCACAAGTCCAGTATTCTAATGTAACACAGTGACCAGAGGAAAGAAGGGGAGGAGGGATCCAATACTGTCCCTAATCTAGGGAAGCCCTAATCTATCCCTAACCCCAAGGTTTCTCCTGAAGGTGGAGATGCCCAGTTCTCTTAGTACCTCTGTGGTGCTACAAAAGCCTATGCAGCTTTCACCCTCCCCCAGTGAGGGAAGGGGCAGGCGTATAAGGGTTAACACCAGCTGGACAGACAGGGACAAACCAATGCACAATTAAATAACAGGTGCACAGGATAAAATACAAAGGGAAGATGGGTGCAACAGTAACGGGGCAGAAAAGAACACAAAGGAACAAGGAGAAGGAAGAGGTATTCACAAAAAACCCGCATGTAACAATCTCAAGCAGGCAAGAACAGAAAGAAGATTCTATTGATTGCATGGAGGGAAGCCAGACACAGGTTTATACAATGGAAGGGTGTGGTTCCAATAAGGAGCACAGCCAATAGATCAGAAGAAACTCTAACTCTTTCCATGCCACAAGAAGCCTGTTAACTCATGAATGACTGTGAGGATTTCAAGAAGATCTATGTTCAGCTATTCAGCTAATTGCAACAATTTTATAATCTCAGATCTACTACAGGTCCCCAGGGCCGTATTTGCCACTAGGCACGTGAGGGCATGTGCCTAGGGCGCCAGGATGTGGGGGGCGGCACCTGAGCAAGGTTTTTTTTAAAGTCTAGGGTCAACCGGAGAAGGAGGACTGGGGAGGATGACGGAGGAATGGGGAGCCACACATATAAGGATGGGAGGGGGGAGCAGAGCCAAGCATACAAGGATAGGAGGGGGGAGCAGAGCCACGCATATAAGGATGGGAGGCGGGGAGCAGAGCCACGCATATAAGGATGGGAGGGGGAAGCAGAGCCACACATACAGGGATGGGAGGAGGGGAGCACAGCCACGCATACAAGATGGGAGGGGGGAGCAGAGCCACACAAATAAGGATGGGAGGGGGGAGCAAAGCCATGAATACAAGATGGGAGGGGGGAGCAGAGCCACGCATACAAGGATGGGACAGGGGGAGCCATGCATACAAGATGGGACTGGGGAGCCATGCATATAACAAGGGGAGCCACACAGAGCAGGACAAGAGGGGGGAGCCACACATGATGGACAGTGATGAGGGGACAATACATACCCGGCTTATACACGAGTCAATAAGCTTACCCAGTTTTTTGTGGCAAAATTAGGTGCCCTGGCTTATACTCGGGTAGGCTTATACTCGAGCATATACGGTATGTAATATATACACATGCATGTGTGTGTGGCTATATCTATATAGCTTTGTCACTATAAAAGGAGGGAGCCCCAGACACAGTTCTTGCACAGGGGCCCCAAGCTGTCAGTGTCTACCCCTGCCCAGGTAACAATTGTACTCGCATCTTACAGAAGTGAGTACAATTGAGGCTCTGACTGCCGGGTCAGAGCGATGTGAGCAGTGTGATCACATCATGTGATCACGCTGCTGATGTCTCTCACTTGTAGTGCAGAGGCGAACAATGGTGGTAAGTGCTCCAGTGGAGCAGAAGACACCGAAGATTAAGTGCATGGGGGGAATTTGAGTCAGGATAGGGGGATTTATTATGTGTGGGGAGAATTGGAGTGGTGATGGGGGTGCTTAATCTGTGGGGTGAGATTTGAAGTGGAGATGGGGGATTTAATGTGTGGGGGAGATTTAAGGACACAAAATGAAGAGCAAAGGGGGAGATGGGGAAACAGTACTGGGGGTATGGGGGGCATGTATGAGGAAAGTATGGGGGATGGGTGCAGACATTATGGGGTGCGACAGGGGAGTGTATGTGGACACAGTATGAGTAGCGATGTGAAAAATGTATGTAGACAGAGTACGGGGAGTGAGGGTGATGGGATGTGTACAGACAGTATAGTGAGTCAGGTGAGCAGGCAGTATAGAAAGTGAGGGGTTAAATATATGAGGAGACAGTATGGTGAACAGGAGGGATGTAAGAGGAGACAGTATGAGGAGGGAGGGGAATAGTGTGAGGAGACAGTATGGGGGAGAAAAGTGAGTGGGCACAGAATAGAAACTGAGTAGTGGGTTCGTGGCAAGGGGGACAGTGTAAGGGCACAGCCAGGAGGGGGCAGTATACCAAGGAGGGGGAGTGTGATGAGAGAGGCACAGGCGCAAGGCCGCTCTGACCTTTCCCGGTGCCTGTGCACTGCAGTACTTTGCTCTGCCCTCAACAGGGCAGACAAAGTACACCTGCGCCAGAGCCACGGCAGGAAGACAAGAAGAGGACGTGATTGCATGAAGATAGGAGGTGCTGGACCCGCTCCGTGACACCCATCGGACTGGACAGCAGCGGGACCGCCCCTGGGTGAGCATAATATAACCTGTTTTTCTTACTTTCAGGTTACATCGGGGGCTTATCTACAGCATTACAGAATGCTGTAGATAAGCCCCTGATGCCGGTGGCCTTATCTCATATACGATTTAATAAATACTTTAATAAATTGTTTTTCTAAAGCTTTATAGTGTAGTTTTAGGTCAGAGGGATGGTTAGGGATGACCTAGCAAGGTGCAGGGACAGGTGGTGATGGCTACTTGCAAACATGTACGGCACTTGCGGTTTTGCACTTGCATGAGACAAAAACACTGCTTGCAGCGTTTTTACCCATTGCTGCAAGTACCGCATTTGTCGGATCGCCGCAAAACCGCAAGTGCCGCTCATGTCCGCAAGTCCCATAGGGAATGAATGAGGCCGAACGCAGTGTTGCCGTAAGTGATCCGTCACGCGGCAGATGTGGAGAAACTGCCGGATCCGCTGCAAAAGGCTACTTTCACATCAGTGATTTTTGCCAAAGTCACTGCCGATAGTGTCATACTCAACAATGGGGGAGGCAGTGTGGCATCCCAGGAGTCCGGGTACCACAGTAGTGCTGTCTTCCTCACGGAGAGGATAGTGCTATGTCTGGAGACAAGTGAGATTTCCTTTGGTAGGTTTACACACACACAACACCTTCCACTTCCAGGCCAGGAGGGGGAGCTCCAAGCCCTGTTATAGGGCAGCTTCCCTCAATAAAGATCCTGGTTTGGAGGCGGAGACAGCTCAGTTAGTAGTAGAAGTCTGTGTGCGAGGACAGACAGTAGTGGAGCACAGAGGAAAGTGAAAGCTCCAAGAGGCCACGAGCAGGCCTCTGAAGAGTATCAGCACAAGAATCCGGTTACCGGGAGCCCGAGGCTTTTGTGGATTATAAAACACAGAGCAGAACCGGAGGGTATTATTCTACAAGGACTTTGCCCATAATTACCTGTGGCGCAGCAGCACGTAGGAGCCTGGAGTCACCGAGGACAGAACCCAGTTCACACGGCCCGAGCTGCCTGCCATACAGGTACCTGTCCTAGGGCAGCAGAATGATTACAGACCTTGTTGAGACACTTAGTGGCAGCAGGGACTTAGAGACAGAAAGCGCAGAGTTGTATGCTCCCACCTGACTTACCCAGGGGAACTTGCTTGTCTCTGGACTGCTCGGAATACTCTCTGCCTGCCCTGTGATCTGGTGCTCTGGACTGTGGACGTTGAAGCCTTCAGTAAAGGTAAAGAGACTGCAACCTTGTATCCTCTTTCTTATCTGCACCTCTCACCATATCACCATCTACACACCTGGAGCCCTGGGGATATACTTCACCTGTGGGAAAGTATACCATCCAGCTGCCTTAACATCACCCCAGCGGACCCCTTAAAGCAGCGTCGGTCACCCTGACCGAATACCACAGGTGGCGTCACGAACATAAACTCTATCCCTTTAAAGGCCTTTCCCTTTTACATGGGCGCCCAGGGCCATGGACCGGGTCGCAGCCATCGTGACATCCCCCTGTGAACCGCAGGACCCAGTACCGAGTACCCCTAGCCCGCGGGGCGACTCAGCAGCACTAAAAGTTCCTAGGGCAGCATAAACTCTAAATTCGGCCCTGTATATGCCTACCTGTTTTTTTTCTACATTCGGTATTTTGTTGCCAGAATAATAAATAATAGTTAATATGACCTCTGCATTTGTGATTAAATGGAAGCTACAAGAGGGATTTATATTGTGTGAAGGATAATTGAATAATGGAAGAAACTGCAAAGAAGTTTTGCAGCTTCCAACAGAAGTTTTAAAGTATTTAAATGCTAATTGAATATTTACAAAAAGGACACTAATACCATTGCTAACACAGTATCAGAGAGACACTGCTGTAACATGAATTTCCAAAATGATTTAGCAGTTTTACAAATATTTATTATTTATTTATTTATTATTAGCCAAAGTGATTCTGATATCTAAAGTCCTCATATACCTACTGTCAAGTGCAGAAATAATATGTAGCATCCAAACCATACATAATCTAAAAGCCTATTCCAATTTCTTTTTTTTGCTAAAATCCATGTGCTGCCCTGAATGTGCCACTACTTTTCATTTTTACCTTTGTTTTTCCGTTGCGAAGATATGCTCTTTTCTTATTTTGTAGTATCCAATAGGGCATTTCAGAAGACAATCCTCTCATCTACGAGGCTGCCTGTTATGATCTGGTGACCTTGGAGCCGCATGAAACTTTCTCTGGAGACGGTGGAACCTGTACTGACCGCAATCCTGAACTAACACCGCAACTAGAAGTAGCCGTGGGGTGTGCCTAACACTCCCTAGACACCTCGACACAGCCGGAGGACTAAATACCCCTATAGATGGAAATGGGAATGCTATCTTGCCTCAGAGCAGACGCCCAAAGGATAGGCAGCCCCCCACAAATAATGACTGTGAGTAGGAGAAGAATAGACACACGCAGGTAGAAAACAGGATTTAGCAAAAGAGGCCACTCTAGCTAAATAGGAAAGGATAGGACAGATAACTAGGCGGTCAGTATTAAAACCCTTCCAAAAAAATCCACAGCAGATAATACAAAAAGTTCCACAATCTAACTAAAGACATGGAATGTATATCTGCCACTCCAGAGAATCCAGCAAGACTGTGAAAATACTGACACAATCTAAGCTGGACAAGAAAACACAAAGAATAGCACTGAATTGTGAAGCACACAACATGTGTGCCACAGGGAAAAAGAACCAGACACTTATCTTTGCTGATTTGGCAGAAAGGCAGGAGGAACCAGGCAGAGGTCCTACACCTCCCAACAACAATTGACAACTGGCAAGGACTAATGAATCCTGCACGCCTAAATACCCCAGTCAGATCTGCAATCAGCAGATACACCTGACCAGGGCTGCAACTCAGGGGCAACTGCATTACCACCTACAACCACCGGAGGGAGCCCAAAAGCAGAATTCACAACAGTACCCCCCCCTTGAGGAGGGGTCACCGAACCCTCACCAGAGCCCCCAGGCCGATCAGGACGAGCCAGATGAAAAGCATGAACCAAATCAGCAGCATGGACATCAGAAGCAAAAACCCAAGAATTATCCTCCTGGCCATAACCCTTCCATTTGACAAGGTACTGAAGCCTCCGCCTCGAAAAACGAGAATCAAAAATCTTCTCAACCACATACTCCAACTCCCCATCAACCAACACGGGGGCTGGAGGATCAACAGAGGGAACAACGGGCACCACATATTTCCGCAATAAAGATCTATGGAAGACATTATGGATAGCAAAAGAGGCCGGAAGCGCCAATCGAAAAGACACCGGATTAACAATCTCAGAAATCCTATAAGGACCAATAAACCGAGGCTTAAACTTAGGGGAAGAGACCTTCATAGGAACATGACGGGAAGACAACCAAACCAAATCCCCAACCCGAAGCCGGGAACCAACACACCGACGACGGTTAGCAAAACGTTGAGCCTCCTCTTGAGACAACACCAAATTGTCCACCACATGAGCCCAAATCTGCTGCAACCTGTCAACCACAGAATCCACACCAGGGCAGTCAGAAGGCTCAACCTGCCCAGAAGAAAAACAAGGATGAAAACCAAAATTACAAAAAAAAGGCGAAACCAAAGTAGCCAAACTAGCCCGATTATTAAGGGCAAACTCGGCCAATGGCAAAAAGGCCACCCAATTATCCTGATCGGCAGACACAAAGCATCTCAAATAAGTCTCCAAAGTCTGATTAGTTTGCTCGGTCTGGCCATTTGTCTGAGGATGGAATGCAGAAGAAAAAGACAAATCAATGCCCAGCCTAGCACAAAAGGCCCGCCAAAACCTAGAAACAAACTGGGAACCTCTGTCAGACACAATATTCTCCGGAATACCATGCAAACGAACCACATGCTGAAAAAACAACGGAACCAACTCTGAAGAGGAAGGCAATTTAGGCAAAGGCACCAAATGAACCATCTTAGAAAACCGGTCACAAACAACCCAGATAACTGACATCCTCTGGGAAACCGGAAGATCAGAAATAAAATCCATAGAAATATGCATCCAGGGCCTCTCAGGGACCGGCAATGGCAAAAGTAACCCACTAGCACGGGAACAACAAGGCTTGGCCCGCGCACAAGTCCCACAGGACTGCACAAAAGAACGCACATCACGTGACAACGAAGGCCACCAAAAGGACCTACCAACCAAATCTCTGGTACCAAAAATACCAGGATGACCAGCCAACACAGAACAGTGAACCTCAGAAATCACTCTACTAGTCCATCTGTCAGGAACAAACAATTTCCCCACAGGACAGCGGTCAGGTCTATCAGCCTGAAATTCCTGAAGAACCTGCCGTAAATCAGGGGAAATGGCAGAAAGGACCACCCCTTCTTTCAGAATGCCGACCGGTTCAAGGGCCTCAGGAGAATCAGGCAAAAAACTCCTAGAAAGTTCATCAGCCTTAATATTCTTAGAACCCGGAAGATACGAAACCACGAAATCAAAACGGGAAAAAAACAAGGACCATCGAGCCTGTCTAGGACTCAGCCGTTTGGCAGACTCGAGGTAAATCAAATTCTTATGATCGGTCAGGACCACAATACGGTGCTTAGCTCCCTCAAGCCAATGTCGCCACTCTTCAAATGCCCACTTCATAGCCAACAACTCCCGATTGCCGACATCATAATTGCGTTCAGCAGGCGAAAACTTGCGGGAGAAGAAGGCACACGGTTTCATCAAAGAACCAACAGAATCCCTCTGAGACAAAACGGCCCCTGCCCCAATCTCAGAAGCATCAATCTCAACCTGAAACGGAAGAGAAACATTTGGTTGGCGCAACACTGGAGCAGAAGTAAATCGGCATTTAAGCTCCTGAAAGGCAGAGACAGCCGCAGAGGACCAATTCGCCACATCAGCGCCTTTTTTCGTCAAATCAGTCTAGGGTTTAACCACGCTGGAGAAGTTAGCAATGAAACGGTGATAAAAATTTGCAAAACCCAAAAATTTCTGAAGGCTCTTCACGGATGTGGGTTGAATCCAATCATGAATGGCCTGAACCTTAACCGGATCCATCTCCATAGATGAGGGAGAAAAAATAAAGCCCAAAAAAGAAACCTTCTGCACCCCAAAGAGACACTTAGACCCCTTCACAAACAAAGCATTGTCACGAAGGATCTGAAATTCCATCCTGACCTGTTCCACATGAGACTTCCAATCATCGGAAAAAATCAAAATATCGTCCAAATATACAATCAAGAATTTATCAATATAAGTCCGGAAGATATCATGCATGATGGATTGAAAAACAGATGGAGCGTTAGTGAGCCCGAATGGCATCACAAGGTATTCAAAATGGCCTTTGGGCGTATTAAACGCAGTTTTCCATTCATCACCCTGTTTAATACGAACAAGATTGTATGCCCCCCGAAGGTCAATCTTAGTAAACCAACTAGCCCCCTTAATCCTAGCAAACAAATCGGAAAGCAAAGGTAAAGGGTATTGAAACTTGACCGTGATCTTATTCAAGAGGCGATAATCAATACAAGGTCTCAAGGAGCCATCCTTCTTAGCAACAAAAAAAAAACCTGCTCCTAACGGTGAAGAAGATGGCCTAATATGCCCTTTCTCCAAAGACTCCTTAACATAACTCCGCATAACGGTATGTTCAGGCACAGACAGGTTGAAAAGTCGACCCTTAGGAAACTTACTGCCTGGAATCAAGTCAATAGCACAATCGCAGTCCCTGTGCGGTGGAAGGGAACTGGACTTGGGCTCATCGAATACATCCTGAAAATCAGACAAAAACTCTGGAATTTCAGAAGAGAAAGGAGAGGAGATTGACATCAAAGGAACATCATTATGAACCCCCTGACAACCCCAACTAGTCACAGACATAGATTTCCAATCCAATACAGGATTATGTACCTGCAACCACGGGAAACCCAGCACGATAACATCATGCAAATTATGCAACACCAGAAATCGACAATCTTCCTGATGGGCTGGCGCCATGTGCATGGTCACCTGTGTCCAAAACTGAGGCTTATTTTTAGCCAAAGGTGTAGCATCAATCCCCCTTAAAGGAATAGGGTTCTGCAAAGGCTGCAAGGGAAAACCACAACGCCTGGCAAACTCAAAATCCATTAAGTTCAAGGCGGCGCCTGAATCCACAAACGCCATGACAGAGAATGATAACAATGAACAAATCAAGGACACCGATAACAGAAATTTAGGTTGTACAGTACTGATGGTAGCGATCCTTTTTGTCCGCTTAGGGCAGACTGAAATGACATGAGAAGCGTCGCCACAATAATAACTAGTGTTGAGCGATACCGTCCGATACTTGAAAGTATCGGTATCGGAAAGTATCGGCCGATACCGGCAAAGTATCTGATCTAATCCGATACCGATACCCGATACCAATACAAGTCAATGGGACTCAAGTATCGGATGGTATCCCTGATGGTTCCCAGGGTCTGAAGGAGAGGAAACTCTCCTTCAGGCCCTGGGATCCATATTAATGTGTAAAATAAAGAATTAAAATTAAAAATATTGCTATACTCACCTCTCCGATGCAGCCTGGACCTTACCGAGGGAACCGGCAGCGTTCTTTGCTTAAAATGCGCGCGTTTACTTCCTTCCGTGACGTCACGGCTTGTGATTGGTCGCGTGCCGCCCATGTGGCCGCGACGCGACCAATCACAGCAAGCCGTGACGTAATTTTCAGGTCCTGAATGCCTAATTCTAGGCATTCACGATTTTAAAATTACGTTCCGGCTTGTGATTGGTCACGTCGCGGTCACACGGGCGACGCGACCAATCACAAGCCGTGACGTCACGGGAGGCAGGAAACGCGCGCATTTTAAAATTACGTCACGGCTTGTGATTGGTTGCGTGCCGCCCATGTGACTGCGACGCGACCAATCACAGCAAGCCGTGACGTAATTTCAGGTCCTGTATGCCTAATTCTGCATTCAGCACAGCAGCCTTGCAGCACTGGAGTCCTGGGTTCTAATCCCACCTTGGACAACATCTGCAAAGAGTTTGTATGTTCTCTCTGTGTTTGCGTGGGTTTCCTCCGGGCACTCCGGTTTCCCCCCACATTCCAAAGACATACTGATAGGGAATTTAGATTGTGAGCCCCATCAGGGACAGCAATGATAATGTGTACAAACTGTAAAGCGCTGCGTAATATGTTAGCGCTATATAAAAATAAAGATTATTATTATTATTAAGATTATCATTCCATTTAGTCAACACAGACCATTTTCTAAATTTCTGACAAAACAATTCTGCCGCCTCTTGACCCTGAGACAGGGCCAACAAGGTTTTCTCCACTTGATCCACAGAATTAGGTTCATCATATAATAAACCTAAAGCCTGAAAAAAGGAATCTACATTAAGCAAGGCCAGATTCCCAGATTCCAGGGAAAATGCCCAATCCTGTGGATCACCACGCAGCAGGGAGATGACAATTTTAACCTGCTGAATGGAATCACCAGAGGATCGCGGTCTCAGAGCAAAAAACAATTTACAATTATTTTTAAACCCCAAAAATTTGGACCTATCACCAAAAAACAAATCAGGAGTAGGAATCTTCGGTTCTAAAGCTGGAGTCTGAACAATATAATCAGAAATACCCTGTACCCTAGCAGCAAGCTGGTCTACACGAGAAGCTAATTCCTGAACATCAATGCTGGCACAAGACTCCTCAGCCACCCATAAATAAAGAGGGAAAAAAAAAAGACAAAACAGACTGCAGAAAAAAAAATGGCTCAACACTTTTCTTCCCTTCTTCTGAGATGCATTTAACTCATTATGGGCCAGTTGTACTGTTATGATCTGGTGACCTTGAAGCCGCATGAAACTTTCTCTGGAGACGGTGGAACCTGTACTGACCGCAATCCTGAACTAACACCGCAACTAGAAGTAGCCGTGGGGTGTGCCTAACACTCCCTAGACACCTCGACACAGCCGGAGGACTAAATACCCCTATAGATGGAAATGGGAATGCTATCTTGCCTCAGAGCAGACCCCCAAAGGATAGGCAGCCCCCCACAAATAATAACTGTGAGTAGGAGAAGAATAGACACACGCAGGTAGAAAACAGGATTTAGCAAAAGAGGCCACTCTAGCTAAATAGGAAAGGATAGGACAGATAACTAGGCGGTCAGTATTAAAACCCTTCCAAAAATATCCACAGCAGATAATACAAAAAGTTCCACAATCTAACTAAAGACATGGAATGTATATCTGCCACTCCAGAGAATCCAGCAAGACTGAGAAAATACTGACACAATCTAAGCTGGACAAGAAAACACAAAGAATAGCACTGAATTGTGAAGCACACAACATGTGTGCCACAGGGAAAAAGAACCAGACACTTATCTTTGCTGATTTGGCAGAAAGGCAGGAGGAACCAGGCAGAGGTCCTACACCTCCCAACAACAATTGACAACTGGCAAGGACTAATGAATAGTGTTGAGCGATACCGTCCGATACTTGAAAGTATCGGTATCGGATAGTATCGGCCGATACCCGAAAAGTATCGGATATCGCCGATACCGATACCCGATACCAATACAAGTCAATGGGACACCAAGTATCGGAAGGTATCCTGATGGTTCCCAGGGTCTGAAGGAGAGGAAACTCTCCTTCAGGCCCTGGGATCCATATTAATGTGTAAAATAAAGAATTAAAATAAAAAATATTGATATACTCACCTCTCCGTAGGCCCCTGCACCTCACCGCTGTTAACCGGCAGCCTTCTTTGCTTAAAATGAATTAGGAATTTAGGACCTGAGAATGACGTCACGGCTTGTGATTGGTCGCGTGGCGGTCACATGAGCGGCACGCGACCAATTCAGAAGCCGTGACGTCATGGAAGGTGCTGAACGCGCTCATTTTAAGCAAAGCAGGCTGCCGGTTACTACCAGGGCGCATCAGAGGGTGAGTATATCCCTATTTTTTATTTTAATTCTTTATTTTTTACATGGATATGGATCCCAGGGCCTGAAGGAGAGTTTCCTCTCCTTCAGACCCTGGGAACCATACACTGGGAACTTCCGATTCCGATTCCCGATACCACAAAAGTATCGGATCTCGGTATCGGAATTCCGATACCGCAAGTATCGGCCGATACCCGATACTTGCGGTATTGGAATGCTCAACACTACTAATGAATCCTGCACGCCTAAATACCCCAGTCAGATCTGCAATCAGCAGATACACCTGACCAGGGCTGCAACTCAGGGGCAACTGCATTACCACCTACAACCACCGGAGGGAGCCCAAAAGCAGAATTCACAACAGCTGCCCAATCATCGTTCAGCAGCATCTGAAACTGTTCGAACAGCGTAATCCCCCAAGAGCACCCTGTCATCAATGTGTCTTGCTTGTGAAGTGCACTCGACTTCTTACGGTATGTGCGCATGTTGCGGATTTGCCTTTGTAAAAATCCGCTAGGATTCTTTCTCTCTTGGTAGAAAACGCAGTTGAAAATCCGCATGTTTCTGATGCGGATTTGATGCGGATTTTCAAGCGGTTTTCTCCTCAGAATTGTCTGCAGATTTGCAAAATAAATAAAGATATATTATTTAACAAAAAAAAAAGAAGTGTGATGTCATTTTCTTGTCCAACCTCTTATTTTACAATCTCCATTGAAGACCATAATATCATTATCAATATCAATAATATAATAATAATAATATAATATCAATACCATATATATATGTGTCAGCCAAATGCCATGTTCAAATACAATGTCTACACACACACAAACAAATGGAAGTGATTATTATGTGTATAAATAAATATATATATATATATATATATATATATATATATATATATATATATATACATATACAGTACACTGCTCAAAAAATAAGGGGAACACTTAAAAAGCAGAATATAAATCCAAGTAAATCAAACTTCTCTGAAATCAAACTGTCCACTTAGGAAGCAACACTGATTGAGGCTGTGTGCACACATTGCTGATTTTTCGCGTTTTTTTTGCGGTTTTTCCCTATAAAAACCGCAAAAAAAAGCATACAATATGCATCCCATCATTTAGAATGAATTCCGCAATTTTTGTGCACATGATGCGTTTTTTCCCCCGAAAAAAACGCATCGCGGTAAAAAACGCAGCATGTTCATTAATTTTGCGGGTTTTTTTGCGGATTTCCCACTATAAAATGCATTGGGAAATTTCCGGAAAAAAACGCACCAAAAACGCGGCAAAAACGCGGCAAAATGCGGCAAAAACGCATCAAAACCGCGCCAAAAACACATGCAGATTTCTTGCAGAAAATTTCAGGTTTTTCTCAGGAATTTTCTGCAAGAAATCCTGATGTGTGCACATAGCCTGACAATCAACTTCACATACTGTTGTGCAAATGGAATAGACAACAATGGAAATTATTGGCAATTATCAAGACATCTCAGTACCAATGCTTTCTGGCTGATGTTTTCGTCACTTTTGAATGTTGGTTGTGCTTTCACACTCGTGGTAGCATGAGACGGACTCTACAACTCAAACAAGTGGCTGGCTCAGGTAGGGCAGCTCATCGAGGATGGCACATCAATGCGACCTGTAGTAAGAAGGTTTGCTGTGTCTGTCAGCGTAGTGTCTAGAGGCTGGAGGCACTACCAAGAGACAGGCCAGTTCACATCACTCATCAGGAACATGCCCAGGTGTTGTATAGTAGGAAGGTCATACAGGCACATGGAGGCCACACACAATACTGAACATCTTTTCCTTGTCATGAGGCATTTCCACGGAAGTTGGATCAGCCTGTAATTTGATTTGATTTACATTGATAATTGTTATGTTTTATTGTTCTGAACACATTCCACTATGCAATAAATAAAAATTTGCAACTGGAATATTTCATTCAGAGATATCTATGATGTGGTATTTTTGTGTTCCCTTTATTTTTTTGAGCAGTGTGTATACTGTGTATATATATATATATATATATATATATATATATATATACACAGTATATGTATGTATGTATGTGTCAGCCAGATACCCTTATTAATAAAATGGTACATAAAGAGTTAAATAAGAGACACGCACACACACACATGAAATTTGCATGAAACGCAGTATCTGTTTAACAAAAAATGTTAAAAAAATTGTGTAAGCTCCCGTGTAATTTCTATAGCTAGCAGAGGGAAAGCCGACGGCTGAGGGCTGATGTTAATATTCTGGGAAGGAGCCAATAGCCATAAACATTCCCAGGCTACTAATATCAGCTCACAGATGTTTGCTTAGCCATTACTGGCTAGTTTACAGGGGAGCTCCAGAAAAAAATTGACATAGCATCCCCCTATAAAATCGAACCAGCAAAGACTAGGCTGACAGCTGTGGGCTGATATTAATAGCCTGGGAAGGGGCCATGTATATTGGCACCCCCAGGCTAAAAACATCAGCTCTCAGCTGCCCCAGAAATACCTCATCTTATAGATGCGCCAATTCTGGCACTTAGCCTCGCTCTTCCCACTTACCCAGTAGCAGTGGCAAGTGGGGTAATATTTGTGGGCTTGATGTCACCTGTGTATTGTCTGGTGACATCAAGCCCATGGCTTAGTAATGGAGAAGCGTCTATAAGACACCTATCCATTACTAATCCTACAGTTATATGGTAAATAAAGACATAGCCAGAATAATGTCCTTTATTTGAAATAATGACACAGACCCCTTTACTGAATCTTAATTAAACCACACTTACTGCATCGCCTAATCCCCGAATCCCTCGATCTCCTGCAACAAAAATAAAATAATAAACCAACACAAATCCGCCGTAGTCCATTTACCGAGTGTCCCACGATGATCTCACACGTAGAACAGTCAAATCAGGAGATGTGACTGCTGTAGACGGCCTCCGGTGATACATAGAGTTCACCAGAATTCGTGCTCTCACTTACGGCACTACAGCTGTGTGAGAATTTTCTCACACAGCGGTGCCGCAAGTGACAGCATGAACACTGATTACCTCTGATGGTGGCGCCGTGGCACACTGCAGGGGGTGATTGCCTCCTGTCACTCTATCACCAGGAGTCAGGTAGAGCGGTCCCATCTCGGTAAATGGACTACGATGGACAAAGAGTATATGTTGGTTTATTATTTTAATTTTATTGCAGGAGATCAAGGATGTCGGGGAATTAGGTGTTTGGTGAGTATGAATGGTTTTTTTTTGTTTGTTTTACAATTGAACACAGTCACCGGATAATGGGACTACTACTGTCCCATCATCGGCTCATGCTGTCACTGTTATATGTGACACTAGACATAGCCAGATGGAAGTAGCAGTCCCATCAGATGATGCCTGGCTACACACATAGACACCCGCAGACAGACACACACACAGACACCGGCACACACACATAGAGACCCACAGACAGACATAGACACCCGCAGACAGCTGGCACATATTCTCCGCTCACATATAGTCTCCGCCCACACACATGTTCTCCACCCACACACTCTCCCTCCTTCCTTTCCACAGCATTTTTGGCATGTAAATCTGCAGCTAATCTGCAGGTCTTTTTAAACCTGCGGTTTAGCTGAGGATTTGACTGACTCAATGTAAGTCAATGGGTGCAGAAACGCTGCAGATCCACAAAAAAGAATTGACATGCTGCAGAAAATAAAACGCTGAGAATCAGTACAGAATTTTCCACAACATATGCAAACAAATTCTGGATTCCCATTGATTAACATTGCCTGAGCTTCCCTTTGTGGGTTTGGCGCTTATCCGTGTGGAAAAAACGCTGCGGATAGGCAACAAAATCCTCAACGTGTGCACATAACTTTAGTGTGGTCTAAGAACAACAAGGTGATCTTGCGAGATCACATTATGTAGAGATTGGTCAACCTCATAAATGTGAGGACTGTACACTCACCGAGAAACTGTCATGACTCTGTTAGGTGTCCGACAACCAGGGGCTCCTTGTTAGTATCTGTTTAGTTTGTTACTATCCGCCATTTTCTTGTGGAGTTCTGGCTGCTGGTCTTTTTCCTCTGGTGCTGGGTTTGTCTTGGGTCAGGTGTTTGTATCGCTCTTTATTAACCAGCACCTGCCTCCCAGTCCTTGCTGGACAACAGTGTTTATCTGCTTAAGCTCTAGCTTGGTGCTTTGCTTTGTGTTCTGTGTGTGTTATTTGAGCAGTGCTGGTACCTCTGGTTCTGCTAGCCTTAGATTCTGTTTTCAATTGGTTTCTGCAGCCTTCTCTTTCTCTTTGTTTTCTATTAGGAGGTGACCCATTTTTGTACCCAATCCTTAGTTCTTTTAGGGAACCCCTTCCCATGATCTATAGATCTTCGCTTGAGATTATCCTAGGATCGTCGGTGGGTCTATTCGCAAGGAACGGGTCGCCCACTCCATCGTAGGGTTTCAGCCTAGTCATAGTGCAGGGTCAGTTTTCCCCCTTCTACCTTAGTCCTGTATTGCAGATCCGTAACAGTTTGTCCAGCCAGAAAGAAAACAAAAAAAACCCTCTCCTCCCGGATTTCTGCAATGTGAACAGCGTTCAAGATCTTGCCCAGCGTCTGCAAGGGTTAATGTTGGAAGTTGCCAGCTTACAACAGCACGTGAGTAATTGCCCTGGAATCCGCTCTGAAGAACCTAAGGTGGGTTTGCCTGAATGTTTTTCTGGTAAACGGCAAGAATTTTTTCCATTTAAAAATGCATGTTTACTTTATTTTTGGCTTAGACCCAGGTCTTCAGGAGCTGAATTACAACGTGTGGGGATTATTATGTCGTTATTGCGAAGAGAGCTGCAAGTTCGGGCATTTTCATTGAGTCTGGATGACCCTTGTTTGATGTCAGTAGAAGCGTTTTTTTCTGCTATTGGGGTATTATATGATGATCCCGATCGGGTCACTACAGCCAAGCTAGAACTCAGGCGGCTGAAACAGGGTTCTGGCGATGCTGAGAGATATTGTACCCAGTTCAGACGATGGTCTGCCGAGGTCAGCTTGAATGATCCAGCACTCAAGAGTCAATTTTTAGCAGGTTTGAATGACAGGGTTAGATTTACTCATTGAATATCCTGTACCTGCTACACTTGAGGCTGCTGTGCAATTAGCTATCCGGGTGGACAGAAGATTGAGAGGTAGACAGAATGAGGAGAAGATTTCGATTTTGCTGGAGAGCCAGTTGACTGTGGGGAGCCGATGCAACTGGGGGCGATGTCCTCTCGTTCCCAGGAAAGGCAGAGAATATTCTCTGAAGGGCTATGTCTTTATTGTGGTAAGGTTGACCATTTTATTAAGCAATGTGAAGGACGCATAAACAAGGAAAAAAAAAAAAAAAGGCAATCAGAATAACTCTCCCTTTCGCATTGCATTTTTGCAGTCGGCAGGAGTTTCTTTTTCTGGTAGTTCTACCTGTCGTGGTCATTCGATTGATTTTCGAGTGATGGTTTACTGTGGTTCTGCACTTAAATTGATTGATCAACAATCTCTAGACAAGTATAAGATTGATTCTGTACCTTTATCATGCCCTTTTCCTGTAGTGGCAATTGATAACACTCCTCTAGAGCAAGGGTGCGTTTCTTGAAAGGTCACCGGGTTTCCACTCACTGTGAATATGGAACACCAGGAATCTTTAGATTTGTTTGAACTTGATAAATTGCCTTTTCCAGTTGTCCTGGGGTTACCCTGGTTAATAATGGACAATCCTGTACTGGACTGGTCGTCAAGTACGATACGATCCTGGGGTCAGGAGTGTTATGGGAAATGTTGTGATGTACACATTGCTGCTGTTGTGAAAAATGAGCTACCTGAAGCTATTCAGGAATTCTGGAAAGTATTTTCAGAAGTGGAGTCACAAGTTCTCCCACCTCATAGAGATTACGATTGCGCTATTGAGTTCGTCCCAGGTGCTAATCTCCCTAAGAGTCGTTTATTTATTCTGATGATTCCCGAGAGGGAGGCCTTAAAGGAATACCTGCAGACCAGTCTTGCTGCAGGTCATATAAGACCCTTTAAGTCCCCTGTTGCAGTGGGGTTCTTTTTTGTCAAGAAAAAAGATGGGGGTCTTAGGCCGTGTCTGGATTTCAGGGAGATTAATAAGATCACTGTGCGCAATCCTTACCCCTTGCCGCTAATTCCAGATTTGTTTAACCAATTAGTTGGAGCCAAGTGGTTCTCTAAGATTGATCTCCGTGGGGCATATAATATGCTGCTGGTTAAAGAAGGCGATGAATGGAAGACTACCTTTAATACCCCAGAAGGTCATTTTGAGTGTCTAGTTATGTACAGACAGATGAGACCTTAATAATAATAAGCCCTTTATGGTAGAGGTGAAAGCCTCATCAGTAGGATTGGGGGCTGTTCTGTCCCAGGAGGGGGAGGATGGGGTGCATCCCTGTGCTTTCTTTTCTAAAAAATTTTCAGAGGTGGAGCTCAACTATGATGTTGGGGACCAAGAATTGCTGGCTATTGAGCTTGCGTTTGAGCATTGGTGACATTTTTTGGAGGGCACTAGACATCCTATACAAGTGCTGCTAAATGTTTGAATGCCTGTCAAGCTAGGTGGGCATTGATTTTTGCCTGGTTCCATTTCTCTGTGACATCTATCCCTGGGACAAAAAATATTAAAGCTGATGCTTTGTCTCAAAGTTTCTCCCCAGCGGTTAATACTGAAAAGGAAGAGTCTGTTCTGCAGAGAGGGGTGGTGGTGGCAGCACTAGGTTCTGAGTTGAAAAATAACATTCTTAAAGCCCAGGATGCGTGCCTAAAGCCCTGAGGAGAGCTTTGTTTATGGAATGGCATGAGTCTTGTTTGGCGGGTCATCCAGGGATTGCCGAAACAAGAAAGTTGATCAGTCAGAGTTTCTGGTGGCCGGGGTGGCAAACAGAAATTGTCAAGTGGGTGTGTCAGTGTACCGTGTGCGCTAGGTCTAAGGCTTCTCATGCTCCAGCGGCAGGGTTGCTTTGCCCGTTAGAGGTTCCTAGTTCTCCATGGACGCATCTTGCAATGGATTTTATCACCGACCTGCCGGTCTCTGAGGGTTTTTTTGTTATCTGGGTTGTTGTGGACCTGTTTAGTAAGATGTGTCATCTGGTCCCGTTCAATAAATTACCCTGCGCTAAGACACTTGCCAGGGCATTTGTGAAAGAGATTGTCAGACTCCATGGTGTTCCCACGGACATTGTCTCTGATAGGGGACCACAGTTTGTGGCTCGCTTTTGGCATGCCTTTTGTGACAGACTTAAGGTTCATTTGTCATTTTTGTCGGGCTATCATCCACAGTCCAATGGACAGACCGAGAGGAAGAACCAGGATGTTGAGCAGTTTTTGAGATGTTTTGTAGCGGACAATCAGGAGATTTGGTCGGAATACTGTATCTACCATTAGCTGAGTTTGCTCTCAATAATCATACGTCTTCTTCGGCTGGGTGTTCTCCTTTCTTTTGTTGTACAGGGAAGAATCCATCTTTCGGTCCTTTTTCTAGGATGGGGCGGCAGTTCCTAAGGAGGAGAAAATTTGGAAAGGGCTTGGACCAGTGTGTGCCATAATCTTAAACAGGCTAATAGGAGGTCTTAGAAATTTTTTGACAAGAAAAGAAGGGAGGCCAGGTTTTTTGTTGGGGACATGATTTGGTTGTCCTCTAGGAATCTGTGTTTGAAGATCCCTTCTAAAAAGTTGGGGCCGACGTTTGTAGGACCTTTCAAAGTGGTTCACATTGTCAACTCGCAGCAGTGAGATTAGACATTCCCAGGCCCGGATTTAGGGGGGGTCCCAAGAGGCCCCGGCCCTGGGCCACCCGCCAAGCTGGGACCTCCCACCAATATAGGGATAAATATCTCAAAACATGTAAAATACACATCTCTTTGCTTTGAACAGTTTCTAATGATAAGGAACATTTAACAAAAGAGAAACTATTGAAAGTGTAGGGACCTGGCTATGGTCCTACTTCTCAGAGGCTGGCACAGAGTGGCAGAATCATGGCACCTGACCTGCGTCAGCATCCACTGACCTGGCTAGCCTAGCCAGACTTCCTTAGTACCCTCCCTGTACCTAATGCTTAGCTTATGGCATGCTGCAGCCTTCTCCGATCCCAACAGAAGCTTCTAGGCCAGGGGTCTCAAACTGTTTTCCTCGAGGGCCGCAAACCGTGCGTGTCTTCAAGATTTCCTTAGCATTGCACAAGGTGCTGGAATCATTATCTGTGCAGGTGATTAAATTATCACCTGTGCAATACAAGGAAATCTGGAAAACATGACCTGTTTGAGGCCCTTGAGGAATTCAGTTTGAGACCCCTGTTCTAGGCGCTACCTATTCAGCTATATGATCTCTCCCTCGGATTAGATCAGATGAGAGTTTGTTCAGCTATCTTCGAGGAAGAAGGCGGAGCCACGATGTCGGCGAGAGAAGAGGATTCTCCATTGCGGAGCGTGGCAGGACTTCACTCTGGATCTTCAATCACTGAAGACCCAGAGGTGAAGTGGTTCAGTCTTCACAGTGTCGTGGTGGGTGAGTATGATCTCTGTCTGTCTGTGTGTATGTCTGTCTGTCTGTGTCTATCTTTCTTGCAGTTCCTGTCCTACACAGTACCATACTGTATATAAAGGTCCACACTATATCCTGCATTACAGTGTGTCTGTGTATACTGTATGTATATAGTGTGGACCTGTTTACAGTATAGTGCTATGTATACACTTTATACAGCCCCTCAGCCTCTATTCTATATACAGCCAGCACAGCAACAGACTCTGATATAAACAGTTAAACAACCTCTGATATATACTTCTGTTAACATCCTCAATAATCAGGACCTCCCACTCCTGTCTCCAAGACTTTTCACGTGTCACGCCAATTCTTTAAAATGCACTACCCAGGTTAATACGATTAATCCCCAATCCCCACAGTTTTAAGCGAGCCCTAAAAACGCATTTGTTCAGACTGGCCTACCGCCTCAATGCATTAACCTAATTATCCCTGTGTGGCCCATTCAAAAAACTTAAACCATAATCACGTTCCTCGCATCATGTTCTCATACACTTTATGCATTTAATAGCCCTCTGTATCTCTACTGTTACATACTTAGGCTGTTAACTGGTTCATGCAGCTTTACATGAACATCCGATTCTTACACTCTGGCTGGTCCGAACAACGAAAGCAATTGTTACCATCCACCTCTTGTGTCTCCCCTCTTTCCTCATAGTTTGTAAGCTTGCGAGCAGGGCCCTCATTCCTCCTGGTATCTGTTTTGAACTGTGATTATTGTTATTCTGTAATGTCTATTGTCTGTACAAATCCCCTCTATAATTGTAAAGCGCTGCGGAATATGTTGGTGCCATATGAATAAAATTATTATTATTATTATTATTATTATATGCAGCAAATATTGAGATAGCTCTAAGGACATATCTAATTTTGATGGTAACAAACTGCAGTGGTGAGCGTTCCTTCTCAAAACTCAAATTAGTTAAAAACCGATTAAGGACATCCATGAAGCAGGAACGACTTGTAAATTTGGCTATCATGAGCATCGAGTCAGATATACTGCTTGAATTGGACTTTAGTGACATCATTAGTGATTTTGCAGCACGAAAATCAAGGAAAGTGCCTGGATTGTAAAAAATGAATGATTTTACCTGAATTACTCTGCGTAAATGATTTTTGTAAACAAACTTGCGTTCGTTTCATTTTGTGTTTTTGCATTACATATTGCAACACCTTGAAAAACGGGCCTCCCTCCAAAATGGGCCCCCGGGCCACCCACCTCTTGAATCCGGCCCTGGACATTCCTTCGTCCTGGAAAATTAATTCAGTTTTTCATGTATCTTTGCTGAAGAAGGTTGACACGCCAGATAAAGTGGCTATGCCGTCTGCTCCTCCAATTGAAGAGGACTGCGAGTTTGAGATTTCACGCATTCTTGATTTCAGGTGGCATAGAGGAGGGTAACAGTATCTTGTGTCCTGGAAGGGTTTCGGTCCCGAGGACAATTCCTGGGTGAAAGCTGTGGACGTCTCAGCCTCAAGGTTAATTAAAATTTTAAAAAAATAAAGCGGTCTGGATGGAGCGCTGATGACAGAGGCCACCGGAGCACAAGTTTAGGGGTTTAAAATCTTTAATCACAACGCGTTTCAACAGCCAATCGCTGTCTTCTTCAGGTGGCAATGAGTAAAACTGCTGTTCATCTGCCGTACAGGACTAGGAATCCTTCTGAGCCATTCCACATTGTTATGCTTGTCCAGAATAACTGCGGTGAGTAGGTCTATGACCTTTCTGCATTCTTTTCCCGGCTGATACCATTCATGTGCGCTCCCCTCTCTCTTTGTTTCAAGGTTAATTAAGGCTTTTCACAGGAGATTTTTGAATAAGGCCCGGCCTAGAGGATCCGAGGGATCCTCGTTAATGGGGAGGTACTGTTAGTATCTGTTCAGTTTGTTACTATCTGCCATTTTCTTGTGGAGTTCTGGCTGCTGGTCTTTTCCCTCTGGTGCTGGGTTTGTCTTGGGTCAGGTGTTTGTATCACTCTTTATTAACCAGCACCTGCCTCCCAGTCCTTGCTGGACAACAGTGTTTATCTGCTTGAGCTCTAGCTTGGTGCTTTGCTTTGTGTTCTGTGTATGTGTTATTTGAGCAGTGCTGGTACCTCTGGTTCTGCTAGCCTTAAATTCTGTTTTCAATTGGTTTCTGCAGCCTTCTCTTTGTTTTCTATTAGGAGGTGACCCGTTTTTGTACCCAGTCCTTAGTTCTTTTAGGGAACCCCTTCCCATGATCTATAGGTCTTCGCTTGAGATTATCCTAGGATCGTCGGTGGGTCTATTCGCAAGGAATGGGTCGCCCACTCCATCGTAGGGTTTCAGCCTAGTCATAGTGCAGGGTCAGTTTTCCCCCTTCTACCTTAGTCCTGTGTTAAAAATCTGTAACACTCCTTCACTGTCCCTAACGCTTGCTCTGCTCGCCAGATTACTTCTAATGGTGAAGATGCCGAGGCCACGTACCTTGCCTTAGCTCCTGAATCTGCCGTTTAGGGAAAAAGGGAAGTCAACCAGACTAACAGATAATACAAAAAGGGATAAAGGAAAATACCAATCATACATATATGTGGAGTGGCCCCCAGATGCAGGGCAGTGGGGTACTCGGTACCGGGTCTCTCGGTTCCGGGGATGTCACGGTGGCCTGACCCAGTCCGTGACCCTGCTAAGGGGCGCCCAATTAAAGATGAAGGTGACGGTGTAGGTCGCAGTAAATAACGAGGACACAGGGTTGCAGTCTCTTTACCTCTTTACTGAAGGCTTCAGCATCCGCAATCCAGAGCACTGCTAACAGGGCTGGCTGAGACCGGCTGGTCCGAAGGCACATCCAGAGTTCCCTTTGCAGGTGGAAATCAGTAGCCTACCTACTAGCGCCTGGGTGTTGTAGTACTTCCCTGCTGAGCACCACGGGACAGTCCTCACAACTGTCGTGTAGGTTTCTGTTCTTTCTCTCCGTTCCCCAGATGATATGGATAGGACGCACCCGTATGACGGGGTAGGCCTGGAGTTATTTTATAGGGACCCTAGAGACGCCCCTCTCCCACAATTGCCTCCGTTGTCTTCATTAGGTGAAAAAGTGAGACAGCCAACCTAGAGTTAACTGCCCTGCCGTAGTTCACAAGTAATGCGTAGAGTCTATTACTTCCTCGGCGTTCCGGCCGCCGGCTACGTGCCTCAGAAGGATGTTGCCGATCTCGGGGAACGACTCCTTTTGGTTCTATCGCCTTTGTGCTGTGATCTCGTTTCTGACTTCTCCACAATATACTTCGCTTCGTGTCCTTTCTTAAGATGCCGCTGCAATGAGGTGCAGGCACGGCTCCATAACGATCTGTCCTGTGCTAGGCCACTGTCAGGATCCCACCCCTGACAGGGACCTCCCTGTGTCTTTCCAAGCAACCTTTTCTCTCACTAGATGTTACCTGGGCAAAACCCAGTCAGCTTCTGTCTAACTTCCTATCCAACCCCCAGTTTTACCAGAGTGTGAAGAGTGGCCTAATACATGGAACCTTTTGCTCCCCCTGGTGGCCAGAGTGTGAAGTGTAATGTGTGACTGTGATATCTGGTCAGGTGAACTCCTTTAGTGCCATCAGACGTACCATCACTCCCCTTAGCGGCAGAGCGACGTTACTGCAACGACCAGGACTCTGGGGTGCTGCACCCCCTCCCCCGTTAAATCCAGTACTCCCGGACTGGGAAAAGAAGAACAACAATACACGTTAGCAAAAGACATACAAAATTTTGAAATGCTGTAAACAAGTAAATTTAACAGTGCTTCCCTTTATGGGAGGTGAGAACACTTGAACATTACAAACAGAAACATATTTACATTGTGTTGAAGATTTTAAATAACACTTATTACATATCTAGCTATAAATAACTATCATTACCCAGCCGGGCATACTATCTACTATCTACTATCTACTAAGTGCAAACTTTTCTGGAACAATAATTTAACTTCTCCTTTAAGGGCGTATATTGGACCCACTAAAGGCATACTATAAGACTAAAAGTGCAAATCAACATTTTTCACTAATTCTCTTTCTCATATGCAGGACTCTATAGTCTACCCCCACGGGCCTACTGCATCTTTCCTTGGCTCTCTATCATCAGTTCTGGTAATCACTTTAACTTCAGTTTTATTCAAATAACATTATCAACATTCCTATTTCTTATTACAGTCTAACTACTCAAGGCACATTATGGTTTAAGCTAAGTGCAACAACTAAACATTCCCTTTAAGAGGGACACCAAGTTTCTTCTGAGGTAGTGCAACCTCTCAAGTTGTAAGTCTGGTTAAAGCAAGAACTTCTATGCTGTAATCAGGAACAGTCTCTTCAAAAAGCTCTTCTTTTTGTAAAACCAGTAGGGGGCACCTTTAAGAAGGTGCAAACTATATACAGCAACAGTTTGTGAATCATTCACCGTCCACCGGCCACTGTCAGGATCCCACCCCTGACAGGGACCTCCCTGTGTCTTTCCAAGCAACCTCTTCTCTCACTAGATGTTACCTGGGCAAAACCCAGTCAGCTTCTGTCTAACTTCCTATCCAACCCCCAGTTTTACCAGAGTGTGAAGAGTGGCCTAATACATAGAACCTTTTGCTCCCCCTGGTGGCGATTCCTGGTCAGGTGAACTCCTTTAGTGCCATCAGACGTACCATCACTCCCCTTAGCGGCAGAGCGACGTTACTGCAACGACCAGGACTCTGGGGCGCTGCATATGCTCACACAAACAACAGAGGTAAACACTGGGGAGTGAAGGATGGGGTAAAACCAAGGTAGGAGAAGGAGGGGAATTAGCACACACCCAAAACCTAGCAAAAGTCTCAGAATAATCCATAAAACGCCTTCTCAAACAACAACCACAAACCACCATCTCCTAACCATGCAGCATAAGCTATCTCTGAGGGCAATGAGT
This sequence comes from Ranitomeya variabilis, assembly GCF_051348905.1. Lineage (NCBI taxonomy): Eukaryota > Metazoa > Chordata > Amphibia > Anura > Dendrobatidae > Ranitomeya > Ranitomeya variabilis. Next base: position 154,287,361 of record NC_135235.1, on the reverse strand, counting down.
TCAAGCCAGGGCCCAGATTAAATAGAAGATGGGAGTGGCTAACAGTGAACAGCTGAGAGCCTTAATGCAGGAAAGCTTCCAAGAGTTCTCAACTGAGCAGATTAACCCTTGCACTGCTAACAGAAACCTGCACTGTTTAATATGAAGGTGAAGTGCTTCTAAATATTGCAGGAATAGGAGAAATCAGATGCTGATGTCTTCTTGCTCTTCTCTGTCATGGTTAACCCATGACAGTACCCTCCCTTCTACGAGGAACTTCCAGAACCTCAGAACCGGGTTTATCAGGGTGTGCTACGTAAAAAGACCAGATCAACCTGTCCGCATGGATATCAGATGTTGGTACCCACATACTCTCTTCAGGACAGTATCCCTTCATTTTAATACAGACACCCCTATGCACACCAGTCCAGGGAGATACAGGGAGTGAGAGGATGTGTATTTCTTTTTCCATTAATAATAATAAAGACCTTCATGTAAAACTGCTTTTTGTGTTTACATGTGTCATCTTTGTCCAATATTTAAATTAGGTGATGTAAAACATTTAAGTGATAAACATGCAGAAGAATAGGAAATCAGGAAGGAGGCAAGCACTTTTTCATACAACTGTATATTATACCAATATTTGATACAGTACAGACCGAAAGGTTCGACACACCTGCTCATTTAAAGATTTTTCTGCATTTTCATGACTATGAAAATTGTAAATTCACACTGAAGGCATCAAAACTATGAATTAACACATGTGGAATTATATACTTAACAAAAAAATGTGAAACAACTGAAATTATGTCTTATATTCTAGGTTCTTCAAAGTAGCCACCTTTTGCTTTGATGACTGCAAAAGGTCATGAGAAGGTGTGTTCAAACTTTTGGTCTGTACTGTATGTTTTCAATGATCTTTCTTTTACATAACGCTCTCCATATTGTAAATGTAGCTTTTAATATTTTTACATGTTAGTAAAATTATATATGCAGTTACTCTTTCTGTTGTTATCCGATTTCTGTAGGTTTCGTCAGTATAGGATCCAAGTTAGCTCTTACATGCAGTATTTGGTGCTTTAGAGTAAGTTTATACAGTTGTGAGGGAGGGCCAGGGCCATAGTCATGGCTGAGAGCATATGCATTAGCTTGCCCTGGTCTCCCGTCACATGAATATAGTGTCCCCACTGCAGCATACCTTCCTCTCTCCACCTTCTGCACCGTCAGGGTCCCATCGGGCTGGCTGAAGTTCCACTGCTGCCGTTGTTCCATTTAAAGACACAGAGTCCATTTCAAACTTCAAAGGCAAAATTTTACTCTCATGTTTTTGCAGCAAATCCATTTTCATTACAGCATCAACAACAGATTCCACTCTACACATTTCTTCCTCTTTCCCTGTACTCCTCTCCTTGTCATACAGAACGTGCCCGGGTCGGACCGTATCATACAGCTCCTCAGCATCCTCCCTGTCCAGACTCTCTGCACTTGGGGTTTCCCTCAACCATTTTGCACCAGATCTGAGGGCATCAGCCCATGCGATGATCTGCCACATGGTGAGTGACCTGCTCTTCGGTACTGTCTTAGCCCTGCTTTCAGCCTTCGTTTCAACACTGCTGACAGTCCGCTGCTTAGCTACACCAGTGGGCCCTGGATGGCTGGGTACTGCACTTTAACGTTGCAGAGCTGCTGGGAAGACTGAGCTCTGGTGCCCATCACACTGCCTGGGCACCCTGTACCCTACTAACTATCACTCCGGTACTCTTCCTACTTTACGCAGCTAGCTCCTCCTATGGTTAACTATTTACACACTCTATGTTTCCTAACTCTAAAGTATTTCACATTCCCCCATCTAGTGATCGAACTGAGACAGGGACCCATGTGATGGCAACTGGTGAAAACCTGCAACGCTGTCAAGCAGGTAATCCAGACTGTGTGTTTGGCTCCAGAGTGAGCCTGAATATTGTACTCTACCAAGTGTGTATGGTCACAGGCCTGATGGAGCAGAGCCATGTTATGAAAACTGTTACTTTGTTTTGCCGGATCTGAAGGCTGTTACTTTGTGTGTGTGCCGCTGGGGTTTATGGAGTAATAAACCCAGTTGAACTTTGAAAGAAAATATGGTCTTGCTGTGTGTTATATCGCTGCTAAGCGAGTATTCCCCAACCTGTTAGTAAGCGCTATCTCACACCCCTTACACAGTCTTAAACTTTGTAAAGACATGCCGCTTTGACAAGGGGAAGAACCATTTTTACATTTTTATTAATAAATATTTAGGAAAAGTACCAGAATATTGGCGCAATACAAAGAAATAATACCACATGTAATTTTAGAAAGCATGCAAGTATGTATTCTATTTAGACAAAAATATCTTAGTACATATGGATTACTACAGAGCCCTCAGGCTGCCATCATTGCTGTATGTGTTTCCTTCACAGGCTCTGCCGTGTGTGTTAGCCTTCACATTCAGCATGTTTTTTTCTAGAATTGTGTGTGCTAAAACAATCTCTCCCCTGGCTGGGGCACACAGATCACCTCACATTATGCACATGACACTTGACACTTTTGATAACACCAAACACACAGTCTCATTTTTAGTCACAAAAAATCCTTTTGTGGGAATTGACACATGGTCATGCTTGCCTCTGCATTTGTTTTGATATGTGTCATGTGACCATAAGTGAACATGTAAAGTTCACCACAAACATTAGTATCTCTGTGTGACTGATTTTTTTCACTGAAATATAAAAACTCTCTCGAATGTTTTTATTGTTTTCAATGTATGTATTATATATTATCGCATGTTAAGTGCAAAATTCTGCAAACTAATATCAGCAAATTTTGATTTCTGTTTCACTAGATTGCATGCATCCTATTAAAAAATATCAAATTAAGATTATACATTCAGTAAAGGTATAAACAGTTCTAATATGAACATTGTTTTTATATAATAAGCTGCCATTGGCTGATAAGTGAGAAAGTAATACATATCATTAGGGTTGAGCGAAATGGGTCGGCAATTTTCAGAAGTCGCCGACTTTTGGCAAAGTCGGGTTTCATGAAACCCGACCCCTGTGTGGGGTCGGCCATGAAGTCGGCGATCTTCTGAATCTGGAATCGGAATTCCGATACCGATTCCCGATATGTTTAAGATATCGGGAATTGGTATCGGAATTCAGATTTAAGTGTAAAATAAAGAATTAAAATAAAAAATATCGCTATACTTACCCTCTGACGGGCCCTGGTACTAACCGGGAACCTTCCTTCCTTAGAATCAGCCTTCCAGGACCTTGCGGTGACGTCATGGTGACGTCGCGGCTTGTGATTGGTCGTGCGGCCGCCCATGTGACCGCTCGCGTGACCAATCACAAGCCGCGACGTCACCGTGACGTCACCGAAGGTCCTGGAAGGGCTGATTCTTAAGAAGGAAGGCTGCCGGAACGAAGCCGAGGGTGAGTATATTCCTATTAGGTATATACTCACCCTCGGACATGCCCTGCTTCTTTCCGGCAGCCTTCCTTCCTAAGAATCAGCCCTTCCAGGACCTTCGGTGACGTCACGGTGACGTCGCGGCTTGTGATTGGTCGCGCGAGCGGTCACATGGGCGGCCGCGCGACCAATCACAAGCCGCGACGTCACCGTGACGTCACCGCAAGGTCCTGGAAGGCTGATTCTAAGGAAGGAAGGAAGGTTCCCGGTTAGTACCAGGGCCCGTCAGAGGGTAAGTATAGCGATATTTTTTATTTTAATTCTTTATTTTACACTTAAATATGGATCCCAGGGCCTGAAGGAGAGTTTCCGCTCCTTCAGACCCTGGGAACCATTGGAAACCCAATGCACTGCATTGGGTTTCGAGTTTCGGCCGACCCCGACCCCGACTTTTTTATAGGATCGGCCGATTTCACTCGACCCGACTTTTGAAAAAGTCGGGTTTCGTAAAACCCGACCCGATCCTATAAAAGTAAAGGTCGCTCAACCCTACATATCATACATCAATTATCTGGGGTAGAGTGACAATTACTGTTTGCTCAGACTCCCTATATGACACCACTTGGCGTCCTTCCTCCTAATCCCTAGCAGCACACATCCAGCTGTCTGGAGTAGTTATAGGCAAATTTTATTTTTCACTGTGAATTTTATACCATTTGCAAGGCTACAAACATAGAAAATGTGCAATTTTATTCCCACCCTGGTTCACCTAGATCGGTGAGTTTGTTGCAGGCATAGAAGTGAAAGAATGTATCACCTACATCTTACATCTTATCCAGGTAGCTAAACAAAAGCACACAGCAAAGGTTAAAATCATGTGTATGTGATGTAAAGTTGCAGTGTCTTCTAAGTGCTGTATAAAGCAGTCTGAGTGTATCCTTATGTATTCAAGGAAAAAAAAAGTTGTTGTTCCAGCGTCTGGTAAAATAGTTCTTTTTTTTATTTTAGGTCCATTAAAAATTTACAAAAATTAGAATGGTTGCATAGACAGGGCAAGTGAGCAAGATGCGTTTCAGATGCTCACTTGCATTCTGTAATCACAGCTTGGCTACACAATCAAAAGGATTTACTAAAATACTAAAAAAGTGCCAATGAAAAACATTTGAAACGAGTCACATGACACAATTACATCAATGAATACATTCTTTAAGCAACAGGTGTATGAAAACAGTCAATAGTGATACATGGTTTCTCTCTTTAGATTAAAATCTTCTTGCCCTGTCTAAGCAACCATTGCAATTTTTGTAAATTTTTTATGTACCTAAAATAAAGAAAGAACTATTTTTGCTGGAACAACAACTTTTTTTCCTTGAGTATATTATTTGGTTCCATGCAAGCTGGACTTCAAGTATTAGGTGAGCTGGCTTTTTCTTTACCATATGTGTATTCTTATGTACTGTATATACAGCAATCACAGTTTCTACTATATGATGTATGTACAGCAGTTGCAGTGTCTTCTTTGTAATAAATATACAGCAGTCTTAATGTTTCCTTTGTGATGTACATACAGCAGTCTGAGTGTTATCAGGACTAGGAAGTGGACCCTCTGAGTCACGGCTTCAGAGCCCCCGAGGACGATTGAACCAGATGATGCCACCCCCTATACAGGGAGAGTTAGGGACAGGCCCAAGGAGGGTGAAGCCGCAACTGCCGGAGCCAAAGGGACGACTGAAGATAGAACAAAGAGACAACGGAAGACAGGGAAAGACGGAGCTACTGAAGAGACTAGAATGGGGGAGGTACTGGACAGATGGAGGCAGCAAAGACTAAGTACTGACCGGTAGGATGGAAGCACACGTAAGATGGAAACAAGGAGACTCTAGACTGGCAGGAACGGCAAGCAAGCAGAACTGGAAGGCATGGCAGGAACACAGGACTGGCAGGACATGGCGGGAACACAGGACCGGCAGGATACAGCAGGAACACAGGACTGGCAGGGTATGGCAGGAACACAAGACTGGTAGGACAGGGCAGAAACAGAGGGCTGGAAGGTACGGCAGGAACACAGGACTGGCAGGACATGGCAGGAACACAGGACTGGCAGGAAACGGCAGGAACACAGGACTGGCAGGACATTGCAGGAACACAGGGCTGGCAAGGTGCGGCAGGAACACAGGACTGGCAGGACACGGCAGGAACACAGGACTGGCAGGAACACAGGACTAGCAGGGATGGCAAACAGAGACAGTCAGAGTCACAGGCTAAGATGCAAGGAACGGAGCCTAGGAACCTAAGGAGACGCTGGCACTAAGCCAGTGAATGCAATAGACGCAAAGGCATCTGAGCAGGGCAGGCACTGTGAAGAAGTACGCAACGGGCACCGCCATATTGGAGGCGGAGCTGCCGGGTCACGACCTCCCAGAAGCCCCAGCTACGAAAGGAGCACGTCTGCGCATGCACGGGCCGCCGAAGGGACGAGCGCCGGAGAAGCTGGAAGACGGAGAGCAGGAGGGAGCATCGGGAGCGCGCCAGCCAGACAGGTAAGTATAAGGAAGCGGCGTAACAAGTGTCTCCTATGCAAAGTATATACATCAGTTGCAGTGTCTCTTACGTAATGTGTAGACAACAGTTTCTGTGTCTCCTATGTGATGTATATAATGCAGTTACAGTGTCTCCTATGTGAAGTTATAGCAGTCTCAGTGTATTCACAGTGATGTACATACTGTACATCAGACACAGTGTCTACTATGTACTATACATATAACAGTCGCAATATATCCTTTTTGATACATAAACAGCAGTCTGTGTTTTCTATGTGATGTATATACAACAGTCTCAGTTTATCCTATGTTATATTTACAGTAGTTGCAATGTCTCCTATATGATATATACAGCAATTGCACTGTTTCCTATGCAATGTATTCAACAGCTTCAGTGTCTCCTATGTAATGTGTACTGCAGTTACAATGTCTCCTATATAATGTTTGTAGTAGTTACACTGTTTCCTACTTTATATATACATCAGTCACGTCTCCTATGTGATGCATGTAGCAGTTACAGTCTCTCCTATGTAATGTAAATACAGAAGTTTTAGTCTCTCCTATGTGATGTAAACAGCAGTCTCTGTGTATCCTATATGATGTATATACAGCATTCCTAGAGTATCCAATGTGATGTACACAGCAGTCTGTGTTTCCTATGTGATATATACTGTAGTCTCGATGTGTCCTATGTGATGCAGTCTTGGTGTCTCCTATGTGATGTAAATACAGCAGTCTTGGTGTCTCCTATGTGATGTTTTCTGCAGACCTTCCACTACTTGAGTTCTATGTTTAAAGTTATGTGAGCAGTGACAAATTTTCCACTTTGAGGAGACTTACCATATAATATACTGTACATCTGTGTTTGGAATGACTTAATGCTGTGAGCAGTTCTTTTCAAAATTTATCATTGTAAAGAATCGACTGACCAACACAAGGATTGGGGTAAGGTTTGTGTTAGGGTTAGGGTTGTATTAGGGTTAGGATTGTGTTAGGGTTGGGGCTAGAATTGGATTTTTTTCAAAAGTAAAAAAATGACGATATGACAGCTAGTGTTGAGAGCAAGTGTTTGATACTTGAGTTTGCATTGGGTGTTAGGTTATGCACGGAGTATCGCGGATGCCCACATCTTTTTTTGGGGATGTCTAATAGCTGCAAAACAAGTGGGACAGGGACTTGAGCATGACACTCAAGCACCCATGATATTTAGTGCATTCCCAAGCACCCGATGCAAACTGGAGTAGCGAGCACTTGCGCTCAACACTAATGATGACAAATTCAATATGACAACCTATTGTTATCAAATTCTGTGCTGTACCAGTGGGTTCAAAATGCTCACTATTCCCCTGGATATAATCCTTGAGGGACATGGTTTCCAATATGGGGTCAATTGTATGGTGGTTCCACTGTTTAGGCACAACAGGGGCTATCCAAACGCAACATGGCTCATTATTCCAGAAAATTTGGAAAATAGCCTGAAACACCATGTCTTCAAATGGAGAGTCTGATTTGGTTTTTATCCTAATATTTCAGGACTCATTAAAGGGTTGATTGTGACTTGTAGGTTCGCTACTTTCAACAGGTGGTGTTATAGAGTTAAAGTTCTCTTTCTCTCTGAAGGCAATTTGCATATTCAATTTCCCAGAGGAGCATTGCACGGGAATAGGCCTCTTTATCTTGACAAGCCAGAGCTGGTAAGTCACCCTCCACAAGGAGAAAAATTACCCCTTAGACCCCAGTCCAGAGCCTCTCACCTAGCCAAATCAGTTCTCATGCTTTGCATTGACGAGGGCGAACAGCCCGAAACACCGTGTCTGCGAATTGAGAAACTAATTTGGCTTTTATCCTAAGTCCTATTACTAGACATGTTAAAGGGTTGATTGTGACTTGTAGGATCGCTACTTCCAACAGGTGACGCTATAGAGTTCAAGTCCTCTCTTTCTCTGAAGAGGCAATTTGCATATTCAATTTCCCAGAGGAGCATTGCATGGCGAATAAGCCTCCTTACCTTGACAAGCCAGAGCTGGTATGTCACTCTCCACAAGGAGAAACCATACACCTTAGACCTCAGGCCAGAGCCTCTCACCTAGCCAAATCAGTTCTCATAGTTGAACTGACGAGGGCCAATAACCTGAAACACTGCGTCTGCAAATTGAGATTCTGATTTTACTTTTATCTTAAGTCATATTGCAAGACTCGCTAAAGGGTTGATTATGACTTGTAGGATCGCTACTTCCCGCAGGTGGCGCAATAGAGTTAAAGTATTCTTTCTCTCTGAAGAGGCAATTTGCATATTACATTTCCCAGAGGAGCATTGCACAGTGAATAAGCCTCCTTACCTTCACAAGCCAGAGCTGGTATGTCACTCTCTACAAGTCGGAACCTTAACCCTTAGACCCCAGTCCAGCAAATTTTTCATTCAAAACGTCAAATGGTGCTCCTTCCCTTCCGAGCCCTGTCGGGCGCCCAAACAGTAGATTTCCCCCACAAATAAGGTATCAGCGTATGCAGAAGAAATTGCACAACAATTTTTTATGTCCATTTTCTGCTGTTACCATTAGTAAAATAAAAAAGTTTGGGTATAAAATAATTTTTTTGTGAAAAAAGATAAATGTGCATTCTTTCTTTTCACATTGCTTCAGTTCCTGTGAAGCACCTGAAGGGTTAATAAACTCCTTGAATGAGGTTGTGAGCACCTTGAGGGATGCAGTTTTTAGAATGTTGTCACTTTTGGGTATTTTCTGTCATATAGACCCCTCAAAGTCACTTCAAATGGGATGTGGTCCCTAAAAAAGTTGATACTTAACCCCTTTAGACCTACTATCCCCCCAAAAAATCTATAAAAAACACCAAGAAAAAGGCAGACACGCTTACCTGCCCAGGCCTCAAAACAAATGCAATGTACTATCCCATAGAGGTGCCCTGGGCCCGTATGACCATCGATGGGATAGTACGTCATGCGCGATTAGCCACGCTCACAGGGGGAAGTGCGGCCGGGTGTCAGCTGATTATCACAGCTGACACCTGGCACTAAGTGCCAGGAGCAGCCACAGACCACTCCCGGCATTTTAACCCCCGAAACACTGTGATCAAACAAGATCGCAGCATTCCAGTGGCATAGGGAAGCATCGCGCAGGGAGGGGGCTCCCTGCGTGCTTCCCTGAGACCCTCAGAACAACGCGATGTGATCACGTTGTTCCAAGGGTGTGCTCCCTGCAGGTCCCTGGATTCAAGATGGCCACAGGGTCCTGCAGGGTCCTGCAGGGAGGTGGCTTCGCAGTGCCTGCTGAGAGCAGGCGCTGAGAAGCCTCCTTCACTGCCTGTCACCCCTTTAGTGAACACCGTAAAAAACAAGGCAAAAAACAATGCCTTATCATCATACCACCAAACATAACGGGGAATAACACGCAATCAAAAAGACGGATATAAATATCCATGGTACCGCTGAAAACGACATCTTGTACTGCAAAAAACAAGCTGCTATACAGCATCATCAGCAAAAAAATACAAAAGTTATAGCCCTCAGAATAAAGCAATGCAAAAATAATTATTTTTTATATAAAATAATTTTTATTGTATAAAAGCGCCAAAACTTAAAAAAAGATATAAATGAGGTATCGCTGTAATCATACTGACCTGAAGAATAAAACTGCTTTATCTATTTTACCACATGAAGAACTGTATAAACGCCCCACCCAAAAGAAATTCATGAATTGTTGGTTTTTGTTCATTCTGCCTCCCAAAAATCGGAATAAAAAGCAATCAAAAAATGTCATGTGCCTGAAAATGGTACCAATAAAAATATCAACTCGTCCTGCAAAAAACACGACCTCACATGACTCTATGGGCCAAAATATGGAAAAATTATAGCTCTCAAAATGTGGTGATGCAAAAACTGTTGTTTGCAATAAAAAGCGTCTTTTAGTGTGTTATAGCTGCCAAACAAAAACCCACTATAAAAACCCGCTATAAATAGTAAATCAAACCCCCTTTATCACCCCCTTAGTTAGGGAAAAATAATAAAATAATTTTTTTTATTTATTTCCATTTTCACATTAGGGTTAGGGCAAAAGTTAGGGTTAGGGTTGGGGCTTAAGTTAGAGTTAGGGTTGGGATAAAGTTAGGGCTGGGGCTAGAGATGGGGTTAGGGTTTGGATTATGTTTACGGTTGGGATTAGGGTTGGGATCAGGGGTGTGTCAGGGTTAGGGGTGTGGTTAGGGTTACAGTTAGGGTTGGGATTAGGGTTTGGGGTGTGTTGGGGTTAGGAGTGTGTTGGGGTTAGGGGTGTAGTTAGGGATGGGATTAGGGTTAGGGGCGTGTTCGGGTTAGGGGTGTGGTTAGGGTTTTGGTTAGGGTTGGGATTAGGGTTAGGGATGTGTTCGAGTTAGGCCGGCATCACACTAGAGAGAAATATGGACGAGGGAGAGGCGCAAAAACAACACATTGCACACAGACCAATGTTTCTCTATGGGGCAGCTCCCATCAGCTGTATATTTCAGCATGCTGCG